>NC_134707.1:111222818-111492818 GCF_043290135.1 Rhipicephalus microplus | reverse complement strand
CGTGGCTACGCCTGTTTCTGCCATGGACTCTACCTATCCTAGATTCTGGTGCCACTTTGGAATTGTATCTGGCAATACCACCTGTCAAAGTGTCTGCCTGGTTGTTTTCCTCGTTACTAGCTATCCTGCACCCCGAAGAGCTCGCTTGCCCCCCAAAAAAGCTACTGCGCGTCCTGCAAGTCGCCAACCCACCTTATGACCTAGCCGCCCATCGAAGTGAAAACCACCCCACCTATGCACCTCTCAGTTTAATTCCACCACCTCAAAGCCTTTCTCTCGACTCATCCACCACATCTCTTGGTTTACGTTGACAATCACACTTTGGAGGTTGCCGTCAAGCAACGGTACCTCCACTATCATGCACATCACTACCTGTACGAGAGCAGAAGTGGCACGCATGTAATCGACCCCTTTTGGCAGTGTGGTCGCTATTCCTGCTGCATCTTCATTTTAAGACATCTTTGTTTTGCAAACGCAGCGATATACTCGCAGGCGCGCGCCGCTCTGCGTTGCTTCGACGCTTGCGCGTGTCAGCGCGACTGTCGTCCCTTCGTCAGACAAAGAGGCAGGCGCAGTGCTGTCCGGGTAACGCATCGGCGCTAAATGCAGCATGTCGCATTTCGCGCCGGTTGCCATCCTGCCACGCTATAGTGATGCTGCGCCGACGTACGCTGGTCGCGCCGGTCGCACCTGGCGTCAGGCTATAGAATGCTAAAGTTTTTCCAACGTAGCGTTGCCGTGCTCAGTGTGCGCGTGCGTCAACGTTACGTTGGAGTATATTGGACCCTTCATGATGCGCTCGCAGCTGTTTCGCTAGCTCCACATATACCAAATTTGGTGTTACGTGATCTCAATAAATAGCGAAGTACCTACACTTGTACTAAATTTGAAATCACGTGACGTGAATAGATGACGAAGATAAAGGACACATTCAAACATGATAATGATTACACGGAAGTCATGTACGGCATCAGTTACCTCCACCTCGTAACGTTGTGCTAATTTTGAAGTGACATATCAACCTTCCTCCTTCGTGCTTCGCATATCATCGATTTCCACTGTACGTGGGATCTGCCATAATTTTTAATAACGTGGTAGCAACAGCAAGGCGGGCATGCCGACGCTGCGCCCGAACGGTTAGAGAAAAATAATAAAACCGATCTTGGCAGCTTAGGTTTTACGGCCACCAGTTTCGAGGTAAGCCTTTGGGTAAACTGCCCCGACTGGCGCTGTCTCTTATCGGGAGCCTGCACAGCTTGGTGCGAAATGGTTGCCACATTACCCTCCCCCACGGGGAAGTGCAGGGCCCTCGGGGTCTGTAAAAGTCTGGGTGGCGTACGAGACTACCAGACCGTGTCGTGAAAGGAGCGGGCTGCGATGTCGGCGGCTGTGAAAGTATGCTAGTTGAAGAAGTGGTGCTGCCTGGTTCGTTCACAGCGATGTATCCGAGTGGAAGTTAGTGAGTCTAGACACAGGCGTCGTCCCCGTTCAAGCATCAAGTGAAGTTTTTGCCATTGTGTTGGACAACTAGGTAGGGTACGCTGTAGAGTGGCTGGAAAGGCCGGTGAACGGTGTCGTCACGAAGGAAAGTGGGCGTGCACGATGCTATTGAACATAAAAGGCGTGGGCTGCAGGTGACGGGCGTTAGGTGGGTCACAGGTCCTGTTTATTCGGGAGGTGATCGCCGGGCTAATTCCAAGGGCTGAAGTATCGGCCCCCCGAACTGCACCATGAAAGCGCGGACAATTTAAAAGTGGTCCTATTTAGCGTGCCAGTGGAAGCCAGCTGTGGCCCAAAGAACAATTCAGAGCCACGAGTTGATAAACAAAACAGAATTATAATCTCAAATATGACAGATCAAACGATACACAAATATGCACCTAAATACTAAAGAGTTTGATAACTTATTCAGTCCAAAGTCCTTAGAACAAAGTCTGAATGATGGTCTTCCAAGAATCACTCACTCAAAATCCAGCGCTATTGTCGATCCGCTGCCCCCGCAGTTACTTTTCCAAGAAACCTCGCGTCTTTGATTGGCCGCTCTCCAAGCACCAAACTTCTTTGCCGGTAACACGTCGACTTCCCACACGTTCCGATTACAAGACGCGTCTTCGCTATCAGTCGGTAGACTCACACTATTCTTCTGCTGGTAGCACCAGCCTTCACCCTTCAGGCGGAAGTCCTTTTCATTACCAGCTTTGTCACTGAGGACGGAAGCCTTCGCCGACACGGTGAAATGACCCTACGCACACTTGCGCAAAACTTTCATCTACCGCCTACGAATATGGGCGTAAACTGTCTTCATCTCCTGGTTTGCACTGAGGACAAAACCTTCGCCGACACGGCGGAAACACGCTACAAACATTGGCGCAAACTTTCTTCTTCTCCTGATCTTCCTTCTCCGCTGCTCGCTTAAATGCCTTTCGCGCTAGATTCCACAAAATTCTAATCGTTTCGTCGGCGCGATGCCCAGCCAAGGCTGGGTAAAGAGCAAGACGTTTTGAGAGCCGTCTGCGACACGTGACGCAACTCTGCATCCCCACGCCTCTTTGCTTCCATATCTTTTCAGGCTTGCACTCGGTGGCCAGAATTCGGCGGCGCGCTCTTTTTTTGGCACTCGTTTGTGACAGGTGGTGATGGCGTGTTGGAGCCGGGCAACCAAGTAGGTGGGGTCTGACGTCGTAGTTTTGAAAGGCTGAAATCTCAGAAATTTACCTGGAAGATGGAAATGGTTCCTCGTAAATGAGCTCTGCTGGTGTAGCGTGGATGTCCAGCTTGAAGGTGGCGCGAAGACCAAGAATGAGAGCTGATATGGCCTCGAGCCAGGTTGAGACCGCGTGACACATAATGGCTGCTTTGAACTGTCGGGGGAAACCATTGATCTTTCCGTTGGTGCTGGGCTGGTAATTGGTGTTCCTCAAGTGTTCAAAGCTCATAGTCAGTCCGATAAGCCTGAATTGGTACGTCTCCAGATGTTGTGTTCCAAGCAGCCCTGTGTCACGAGCGCTCCGAACCCGCGAAGGACCGGTTGCTGAAACTGCTTCCAGATGTTGACTCCTCTCCTTCCCCCGCTCGGCGGAAACGAGTCACCGTCGTTTCCCCTGGCAGTTCGGCCGCCGCCTCCATCCGAATAGGAATGAACTGGTTTTTAACCGTTCGAGGCTGTCGGAGCTTTTTGGACTACCGCGACCTACGCGTACGTCTATGGGCCGACAACAACACCGGACATAACAGAAGTCTAGCCAGTGAAGAAGACCGAGGCGACGTCTTCCGCGGTGATTCGCTCGAGGAGTCATGCTTCGTGTCACCGAGTGTAGTGGTCGATATCGGCGAGGCCGTAGCGGGAGGGTCCAGCAAGAGGAAAGGGTCCTAAGATATCAAAATTGACGGGCTTGAAGCGACCAGAGGGCCGAGGGAATGTTCTGAATGGTGACGTAACGTGCCTGTTGAGCTTAGAGCGTTGGCAGTGAATGCAGAAGCACGCCCATGTGCGACAATTCTGCTGCACGGAGGGCCAGAACTAATATTCAGCCGCAAGGTCTGTAGAGGCTCGTATGCCGGGATGGCTGTTATCTAGCTGGCTGAAGAGACCACAGGGATGGGACCGGGGCATACAGAGCTTGCTTCGTCCTGTCGACGTGCGAAATCAATTAAACTAATAATCAAACTAACTTGATACTAAGTGAGTGGGGGAGGGTATATGTAGTCATAAGTCTTCTAGTCTTACAGAGCACTGATTTTGAAATCAACAGGCAACTTCTGAGACCCACGGATTGCTGGGTGAGTCGATAATTCATCTTAAGAGATTGCACGAAGAAATTTGAAGTAGTAAAGGAAGACACCTAGACACAGCGCACACTAACAACTAAAAATTTATTCGAGAAAACAGACAAATATATATATATATATATATATGTATATATATATATATATATATATGTATATATATATTTATATATATATATATATATATATATATATATATATATATATATATATATGGTTACGAGAATACGTGCAGTAAATTTAAATGGCTAGATGAGCAGATATTGTAATAATACTGCGCTTCCAGAAAAACTACCTCAGCGGGAATTGACATAACTGAATAACATACTAGCTTTGCTGATGAGATATTCCTCTTCAATTACCCGCACTACCATATGTTTGAATCTAGCTTTAACTGCCATGCCACCAAATAATGGCGCGCAGCCGCACTCTCTACAATGCGATGATAGGTTAGAGCAAGGTTGTCCCCTCAGAGAAGCTTTGTGATTGATAACTCTGTTATTGATACAACGCTCCATCTGTCCAAACTAAACCTTCCCACATGATAGTGGAGTGCCCTACATCAGAGTGACGGCTCAGTCGACCTCTTTGGCCCTGTGCTTGACCTGGCAAGTACATTTGCCATGCGGCTCACCCTCCATCTTCCTCGCAACTGCCGCATAAGCGCTTCCTAAATGGTTGCCGACCGAGAAGACAGCGTTTCAGCGTTTGCGCAGCAGTTGCGAGAAAAATGGACACTGTCAAGGGTACTCGCCAGGCCACTCAGTCAAGAGCTGTTATGGTGCTGCCCTTCCACTACAGTATTACAAAAGGCAGGGAAAGTCGAGGAAACCTTGTATTAACAGAGACCTTTACCGCAGAATCACAGAACGGGATATGCTATACCAAAACCGCATTAGCGTTATAAACATATTCATTATACATGCATATGAAAAAGTTCGCAGCAAACTAAACTTCCATTACAAAAGAGCCGGTATTTTACATTATCAGGCACAATTTGCAGAGCTCTCTTGCAATCCTAGGAAAGCGTGAGACTTGCTTCGCTCATTGAAAGGAAAAACAGAAGGTTGCCTTACTTCGCAACTAACAATCCACGGTGTTGTTAAGAGAAGCTTGTCTAGCGGGTAAACTCCATAATCTTTTCTTAACTTCAGGTGCAGCAGCTCAGACAAGTCGTGCAACAAATGAGTGCTAAAAAATACGTTTCCTTTTTCTCTGTGAACTCTTTTTTTCTGACTAGTTGTAGTCAATTAAAAATATTACCGTACCTAAAGTCATTGAATAAAAATACTGAGGCCCATTATGATGACATTAGATTAGAACCAATTGAACATGTCGCCGAATTATTGTTGTGACTCACTGCAACATATCTGCACTCCAGCTTTCGCGACAGCTACTTTTCCTATTGGTTTGAAGATAGCTAAGGTGGAAGACATCCACCAAGCTGGCTCTCACGACGACCTGAATAACTACCGGTCAATTTCTGTGCTACCTTTTTTTCAGAGCTTCAGAATACACATTATAATCACGGCTAACGAAGTTTTTTGGTGACGATAAAATGCTCGGTAGAAAATAATTTTGTTTCCGTGAGAAGAAATCAACCCGAATGGCAATCTCGATAATAAACAAAGAATACTTTGTAACCGTGATAACAAGCAGTAAGCACTCGAATTATTGGCAGACTTTGAAAAGTGGTTTGACTTCATTAAACATTTTATTTTATTTCACAAACTTCCTTACTTAAAGGTAGTGTGTAAAATTTGATACGAAGTAATTTATCAGACAGGATACAATTCACTAGCCTAAGTGGCTACTGTTCTCAATTTAAACCCATAAAATGTGGAGTTTTGCGAGGTTCTGTTCTGGTTCTTTATTTTTATTATTTGCATAAATGATATTTTGAACAAACCACAAACTCTTGACATAATTGTCCATGCAGACGATGAGACTATGTTTTTTTTAGGTAAACATCTACTTACACTTGAAAATGCAGCAAACAGGCAGCTAACCAAACTGCCCACTGGTTGCATTTAAACCAACTTCACTGAGTGTAAAAAAGCTAAATATATTATTTCCAAAAGCCATGATAAGCCTGTCGGGCCAATGGGCCCTTATCTGCAGCACGCACGGTGGAAGAAGGGTTGAGGAGAGCCATGCATATTGCACCAGCACGGGATGAGCGTCAGCATACAAAAAAACCACAGGGTGCGGAAAAGTGGCTGGTAGATTTGAAGGGGTGCGGGACGAGCCCGGGGGTTTTCCGGTAGCAATCCAGCGATGGGATGTGGTGTCGGTCGTGGTAGGTGCAATAAGGCATTCCTCCACGCGTGCTACAGAGAGAAGGCCACACCGGCTTGGGGGCGTCGGCTAACATGAGTCGATGACTGGTATCCAACGGCAAGTTGCGTGTGCGCTTGATTTCCTGCTGTTATGTTTCGTGCTGGCTTTCCTGCCGTTGTTTCACCGTAGAGAAATATACTATGTAAAGAGTGGCCACTGGAGCCTTTTCGCGGTTCAGCAAGAAATGGTCCGACTGACCGCTAGACGCCGTACCCACCGTCGCTTTTACTCCTTTGTTAAGACATGTAATGGCCTCCTCAGAAGACAATGAGTACCCCAGTTTGGCATCAATTTTTGGCAAAGAAGAAATTTCATTATTTTTGCAATTTTTTATATCTGCTCTACATCAAGTCTCGCTCGGGACATTTATTGCCTTACAACAGAAAACATCAAAGTATGACTTCAAAATGTTGTCTTTTTGCCTTTTTTTTTGTTCAAAGAGGCACAATCATGTGGTTTAGATGCACTTCAGATGTATACCCTTCGTAGAAGCATGGATGTGTAGCCTTGTGTTAAAGGCACTTGCTTTCGGAAGTTGAGAGTACGGGTTCAAATACCAGCGTCGGAAAGAAAAAAATGTTTTTTTATTTATGCTCAAGAAATTATCGGGTCTGACGAACCACTCGTGGCGCTGAAAGCAGCGCAATAGCTCGGCCGCAGGGCCCTACGGAGAGTGTTCGCTCTTTATGTAAGTAGTCTCTCTATAGTTTCGCTGCGTATGTTTCATTGACCATCAGTCTGCGGAGATTGTTTGTTCAGAGTTTTTGGTTTTCCTGTGTGCGCTAGCGCTGAGTTGTACAAGTCCGCAAAGCTGGTTGCGATTCTTCTAAGTCGTAAATTAAAGGCGGTTCTTTTGCTCTGCGTTGCTAGGTCGTGACTTGCGAGTCTTGGCTGACTGACCGCCCTGAACGAAGGCGTGGCCTTCATCTGGCACCCAACGTGGTTTTCGCATGTAGTCGACCCTCCTTCTGTTCCTTCCAACGTGGTTTTCTCATAAAGTTGTTATTATTTTCTTGCGAGCTCGTATAAGGCACCCATCTAGTCTGCCCGTCTGAAATGCTATATGCTTTGCGCATATTCCAATGCTCTTACGTTCCGGTACAATTACAGTTCGGGAAGGGGATAACCCTAAGTACGAAAGCTAATATTATGGCCGACTAGGTGCAACAGGACGCGTTCGCGCCAGATAAGTGTCATATCAACGAGCAGCTGACCGCTCTGCTAGCTTGCCATTCTACACCAGACGACAGTTTTCGCTTACAGCTGGCCGTGTCTTCTTACGAGAGGCACATGGACAAGAAGTCGGTCGCAGACTTTTTGTAAAATTTATAGTAATATTAAGACGTGCATGCCCTCACAAATGAAACTCTTCTGCTACGCCTTCTGCGCGTCCATCTGTCTGGATCTGCTGCACGTTGGCGTTGTAGCCAGTCTTTCCACAGCTGGTCTCACTTCGAGCAGCTATTTCATGCCGAAATTCTTCCCCCCGACTAGGTCATTCGCATGAAAGATGAACTTTGCAGGCACACACAGGCTGAGGATGAAAGCCTCTATAAATACATAGGGTCCTTACAAGAACCTTATGGTCACAATATCTTTCAGCATCTGAAGCGAAAAAAGTCATTTGAGCAGCGAAGCAGTCACACCCACGCTTTTAGGCGTACTTGAGGGGTCGTTCATTTCCTTCGCTCGACGTCCAAGTAGAAGCAGTGGCGGAATTCAGGCCGCAACCAACGCCTGTCTGCTCTGTCCGCCTTTGTGTTAACGACCCACGAACGTGGGACACCCTCTCTCGGCGCCTTCCTTCAAGTTCAGCCCGTAGCGGCCACCACCCATTTTGATACAGGAGGCACAGGCAGGAACCCTCTGGTATGCTTTCAATGTGGAGGTCGGGGCAACTACAAGAGCCAGTGCTCAAGCGGACGACGTCCTGGCCGCCTGTGAAAGGGGCAGGGCCGGTGATGGTGAGTGCACGCCAATCACCGGCCAACATTTTACCGCCCTCCGGGGTACTCTTATTTTACGCAAGTCCTGGAAAACCTACTGCGGCTCCCCTGAGGGCTACGGATCGTATTCAAGAGCACCCAGGCGCGTCGCGGAGGCCTCGATGCTGAGTGTTTGGTCTTCACATCATGCAGCAGACAGGAAGAACAGCCGTGGCAAACCTTCGACAAAGCAACGCACGCCCAAACGGATAAAACTACATTTGTTTACACTCAGACAACTACCAGAGGAACAACCAGCCAATGCTCGAGCAGTGTTTACTTTGCCCCATAACAGCCACAGTGTACTTAACAATACGGGGAGCGATCTTTCGTACTTGTTTACTCTTCTCATTCACCATGCGAAAAAGCATTCAATTGGTGATGGTTTCCGTGGCTGAAGTAAATGTCTCGGCCTTTTTAGATGCTGGTTCAGTGGTTTCTGTTTTCGGGGATCCAATCAAGAACGCCTTTGAGAAGAAACGCTTGGCCTTACGAAGGATAAACACTAATGTGCGCATGGTCTCTGCTCAAGTTGTCTCTGTCAAACTTGCAGCTCGTTTAGCGGTTAAAATCGAAGGGCGAAAACTTCGACAACGTTTCCTACACCTACTTTTGGGACGTTGTTTTATAGCAAAGTCGACAATCCTGCTTGATATCCATACGCGCATTTACAGCCATGGCATGAACGCAAAACTACTCACGTTTCTGCCTATTTCGTCAGAACTCTCGTCTGATCTGCTTGCAACAAATGCGAATCCGACTTTGGAAACAACAGAGGACTTCTAGACCGTTATCAAATCCTTCAAAGCACCATTAGAGCTGAAAGCCAGAATTGAAACAGCCCTAAAGCCCTTCGCGGCAATGTTAACTGAGGCTCCTGGCAAGGTTAATGTATTGGAACACAGGATGGACACGGGTGACGTCCGCCCTACGCATTTTCAATCCGCGTCCACAGGCGTAAACTTCTCGACATCGCATTCAACTAAATGCTCGCCACTGTTGTTGTAAGAGCGTCCAACAGTCCTTGGGCGTTTCCGGTTGTTTCAGCTTCAAATAAGGACAGCTCTTCGCGGCTGTGCGTTGACTACTGGCACCTAAATTCAGTCATAGTTAAACTCGTACCCATTTCCACCAATGGATTTTTTATGAACTCCATTGGGGCTGCCGAATTCTTCACTACCCTTGACTGTAGCAGAGGCTTTGTGCAAACTCTTTTATCACAGTGCCATGATGAAAATGTGGTAATTACTTGTCACAGGGGATCGTTGGATTTTGCAAAGTTACCTTTTGGGTGTTGCAATTCACCGGCCACATTTGAGCGTGTCTTACACATTGTGCTTAGAGATGCGAAGTTCAATTATGCAATTGTTTACATAGACGACGTTGTGGTGTTTTCACAAAGTTTCGACGAGCACCTCGCTCACTCGACCACTGTATTACAATGAATGCAACACGCAACCATCACCATCAACCCGCGGAAAGTTTAGGTGGTCCGAAACAGAATTAACCCCTATGGTTTTATTGTCGAGGAAGGCACAATACGGCCACATGAACAAAAACTTCAGACCATCATGCAGTTTCCAGCACCAACGAGCGTTAAGAGCCCACATCACTTTTTGGGTAAGGTGGGCTTCTACCACCACTTCATTTCTCACCGCGCCGATCTGGCAAGACAACTTCACCAGCTCTTGCGCAAGGGTACCGATTAGTCTATGACTAACAAGGAGCAGGCAGCATTTCAAGCTCTGTTGGAGGCTATCGCTGATACAGCGCAGCTGCGCTTTCCTGACCTAAACTTACCCTTTACTGTGCAGACCGACGCAAGTAATTATGGTATCTGAGCAGTTTTGCTCCAAGACTACCAAATTATGCTTCACCTCCTAGCATTTGTGAGCCACACGCTCTCGGGTGCAGAAAGGAACTACAGCGTAATAGAAAAAGAGTGTCTCGCAGTCGTATTTGCACTGAAGAAACTTGACATGTATCTGGATGGAGCTGCATTTACGATTCAAACTGATCACCAGGCGCTGTCATGGATTTTAAAACTCCAAAATTCATCCAGTCGTCTGGCGCGGCGCCCTCTTTCTGTTAAGAAGTATAATTACAGAGTAGAATAAAAGAAAGGCACCGGCCACAAAGTGACTGACGTGCTTTTCCGAGCGTCACTTTCCAGGGATGGTAAAACAGCTGCCGAGGTCCCGGTCGTGACAGTACCTGAAGATGCCTGGGAAACACTAGTCTCACGACAGCCCCTCCTTGACGCTCAGAGAAGCGACAACCAGTGCAAACAGATACGCAGTGGCCTGGGTGCTTTCAGCCCTACAGAGAACACGCAGTCCGCAAACACCCGTGGCAGCTACTTGCAAGCCGATGATGGCCTGAAAACCCTGTTTCGCATTTTATTGCTCAGACTCCATGCAAAACTTCCTTGGCGTACTTTTATGACACACGCCTCGCTGTTCACAATGATGGCAAGATAACTTTTGAAAAGTTGTCTCGTGTCGCCACATGGCCGCACATGAGAAAGGACGTCATTCCTACCTGCCAGACCACAAAACTGAGGGGAGGCAAACCACTGGGCCTCATGAATCTGTAGAAAGGAGGTGCCCATGGGAAATCGTTACCTGTGACATAATAGGCCCGTACCAGAGATCAGCTAACGGGTGTAGTATTTGTTAGTAGTCACTGACCATTTTTCGAAATGGGTAGAGCTGTTCCCGCTACGCCATCTTGATTCAAAAGTCATTTGGGATGGTCTGCTGCAAACTTTCACTCACTTCGGTTTCAAAAACCAGCTAAAAACTGAAAATGTCACTTATTTTACAGACTGAATATTTGCGGACACTTCCAAAGTCATTGGTGTACACCACGAAAGAACGACACCTTACCACCCTCAGGCCACCAATACGGAGCGCGTCAATAAAAACACTAATACGTTGTTGGTGGCTTTCACTGATCGGCACAGAGACTGGAATACCCGCGTACTGGCAATGGCATTCGCCACACGAACAACGGTGAATCGTCTAACTGGCTTTACTCCGGCAGCCATTCTCTTAGGTCGCAGGTTAAAGTTCTGCATCGAACAAGCGCTCACCCATGACTCCAAATCACCACGCTGCAGCTACATGACGTTCGCGCACAATCTTTCCAGTCGCTTGAGCGAAACATTACGGGAAGCCAGGGACAATTTGGAACTAGCCCGCCTGGAACATTGCAATGAATATAACAACGGCGGGCGACTTCTCGGGTTCACGGTCGGTGATGAGGTGCTCTATCGCACGCATCCACTCAGTGACGCAGCAAGGTTTGCTGCTTCCCTCGCACCACGATTGGATGGTTCCTACGTGACTTCAAAGCGAATTTCTTGGTTCAGATACCATCTGAAAACAAACGCGGTGGTTGAGTAACAGGCCCTGTAAGCATGTGTGACCTCAAAGCCTACTAAGAGTGCCCACTAGACGTGTAAACTCATTCCCTCACTATAGTCGACATTGCTGCCGTGCATGTGAGGTGTTGTCGATCAGGATGCGGTGCTTTTTTTGTCCTGCTGTAGAAGTCTTGGCTTTCGCAGAACACCCGCAGCTGCTTCAGTTCGTACAAGCTTGCGACAAAGTACAAGGCTGACACCCGTCATGGAACGCCAGGCAGCTGCAGAACATCGACACACGCTACGAGCACGTTCCACTGTGTGCAACCAGATGGACTAAGGCAGGTCATGAATGTATGTGATGTCTGAATGTATGTGATGTGTGATGTGTGTGCAGGCTCCATTTGGTGCAACTCATCACAAAGACATGCGACGAGTGTGATGTGTTGTGGTGCCTGAAAATCTGCGTCACCAGAAAAACGCGAATAATTATGAAGTGTTGTGGTGCTCGAGGAACTGTAAACACTAATCAGGGACTACTTCTTTGTTTACTTTTTTGTATTTATATAGCGTTCATGTCACCTTAGGCTAAATGTCACCTTAGGCCTTTAGTAGTCTGCGAACTAAGAAACTCAGTGGAGTGTCCAACAATCTTATGGGGGGGGGGGGGGGGGAGTGTCGGACCGATGGTCCCTTATCTGCAGCTTGCACGGTGGAAGCAGGGCGAGCAGAGCACATGCGCATTGCACATGCGCGGGGCAAGCGTCAGCATCCAAAAAAGTCACATGTGGCGAAAAAGTGGCTGGCAGATAAGAAGGGGTGTGGGCTGCACCCGAGGGCTTTTCTGTGAAAGGCCAGCGATGGGATGCGGTGTCGGTCGGGCTAGGCGCGATGCGGCTTTTCTCCGAGCGTGCTACAGAGGGGAGGCCACGCTGGTTGCGGGCGTCGGCTAACGCGAGTCTATGGCTCGTATCCTACCGCAATTTGCCTGTGAGTTTGGTTTCCTGCGTTTCACGCTGACTTTCCTACCGTTGTTTTGCTGCGTACGTTTCATTGACCACCAGTCTGTGGGGATTGTTAGTCCCGGGTTTTCAGTTTTCTTGTGCACGCTAGTGCTGTGTTGTACCAGTCCGGAAGGCCGGTTGTGAATTTTTGAGTTGTAAATTAAAGGCGGTTCTTTTTCTTTGCGTTGCTGGCTCGTGTCCTGCGAATTTCGGCTGACGGATCCCCTTGAGCGGAGGCGGGGCCTTCAGGCCGGACGACCACAAAGCCTGTATAAAATTTACAAACAGCGCTATTGAACGCGTTAATAGTGTTAAATTTTTAGGTGTTCTTTTTTGAAGAAAATATGAGCTGGACACAGTATGTAAAGAAAAATCATGCAAATATGGGCAGGTAAATCTTAATACTATATAATGTTTGCGCCTTGGTACCTAGATGGTTGAAACTGCAGTTTTATTATGCCCTTCATTTTTATCGTCTGCAATACTGTCTCCTAATCTGGGGTACCACTACTTAAACAAATTTTGATAAATCATTATATTCAAAAAATATATGTGCCTGATATTGAACATTTTAAACAAATGACCACACAGCACCATCGTTTTCCAAGCTTAATATAACAAGTATATATCAGTTATTCAAGCTACAGCTCGCTATCAATTCACACAGGCAAATTTCTCAATAACCCCAAAACCTGTCCCCATCATTGCCCTCTGTCCATTCTCAATGTCGTCTTCGGCACAATCGACTCATAATGCATATTTTTTTCACTCAATATGTTACTCGAGCTCTCGCCTACTACAATTTCTGAATTACAATCTCAAGAAATCGCCAATATGATTCAGGGTAATCGTGCGACATTCCGCCTCCGAAAAAAATTAGAATTTGTCTTTTCATTAGTTCATGACCCTTCCTTTATATTGTAACATACCCGGCCGTCTCTTCTTTTCTCACTCCTATTTGTTGTGTACTGTCTTGCACAATTGATCATCAGGGCTAGTAGAAACATTTTATTTATTTTGTAAATTAGAATGAATTTAGAGAGCTCAACGCTATGAAGAAAAGAGCACTGTCATCAACATAACAGCACCAACTGGAGTGTTGACAGGTACGGAGGCATCAGCTGCTTTAAATGAATATTATGTTTCTAGCACGCAGTATCCTAATAAGGAAGAACATATGACCCCACCTATCGTGAACAGTACCCGTCTCTGCAACTCAATTATACTTAGGCCTGTTACAGATGCTGAAGTTACTCTACTACTCCTTAAAGTGAAAAACAATGTATCTGCTGGTCATGATGACGTTCAAGAAGCAACAATTAAATATATTGCGGATATTATCGCACCCGTTTTAGTTCATATCATAAACACGATGTTTGCAAGTGGTATATTTTCCGATCTACTGAAAATGGCACGAGTGTGCCCAATCTACAAAGGAGGTGATAAACATCTTATGAGAAATTACTGGTCCATTTCTGTTCTACCTGTATTATCAAAAGAATTTGAGAGTGCCTTGAACGTTAGACTAAAGAAATTCTTTTGTAAATACAATGTAATCAGTGATGTTCGAGGTTTAGCGCATCCAGGACGGGACAGAGAAGAAGACACAGAACACATAAATGGCGCTAACTTTCAACAATGCGGTTTAATCCGAGAAACAGCAATACTTATACCCAAACACGGCGCGTCACAACCACGTGCTAGAACAAAAAAAATTGTGATCTACTGCAACTCATGCGACATCCAAATAATGCAATTCTTTCAATGATAATGATACCGATGACTTGCTTATACAGGCGTCCCCAAACTTAGCAATGAATTTCGCTTCTATAATAAGCCTTGTCATTTGGTTATTCCTTATTCCGATCATGCTGGTGCTATTAAAGAGGGGTTGGCACCCACATTCTTTGCAGGGAATTGCAAGAAAACCCTCAGGCTGTGCCTTAGCCACGTAATTCTTGTGTTCATTGAGCCTATCATTGATGCATCTACCGGTTTGCCCTATATAGCATGCATCTCCTTGGATTAGCACCAAAGTTCGCCGTGGATGTCAGGAGAAACAAATGTGAGCTGTTATCTATTGTACGTCAAGTTTCTCAACGACCACCTGAGAACGAAACTTCTAGAATGAATTGAGCGGGCATGGATGTTTTAACGCGTTGTAAACCTTCTGGTTCTAAACTTCCTGTGAATCGCACTGTCAGTTTTTTACGTGATAATTCGCTATGTGTCGTTCCCGCCGACAGGGAAGGAGGTTTTACCGTCCTTTCACACCAATTATTTGACAAAAAGACAAGTGACGCCATCAAAACAGTTTTCAGTGAACATTCTCGTGTTTCGCTCAATAAAGTTCGAGCAAAGGCTACTAAGTTATGCAAGCAGATGAACTTAACAGGCTCGCAAAAAAGCGCTAAAAAGACAAAGAAGCTTAGCCTTGACGGTGTTTTTTAGCGCGAAGACACATAAATTCGACGTCGCGTTAAGGGTTATCATATCAGAAAGGCTTACTTGGCAAAAGTGCATGGCATCGTTTTTAATAGATAAGCTTAACATTCTTGCCATCAACGACCCTTTTCTTGTTGTAAACTCTGTACAGATATTAGAATTTGTTGGTCAGCATGCTGATTAAGGAATACAAGCTTTCTCAGCAGATAGAAAGGACCTTTATTATTCACTGCCCCCCACCCAATTAATGACGTGCATTCACGAATCCATTGAAGAATTTGGAGCTGCCAAATTTCAGAACGAAGTAGGTGTTTCCGCAGAGAGCTTCATTGAGCCTCTTAGTTTTTACCTGTCGTCTACATTTATTACTTGGAAGGGATCAGCGTATCTGCAGAATAATGGTGTGTATTGGATCCTGTCTCACTCCGGTTGTGAGCAATTTGTACTTAACTAAGTTAGACAGAGACCTCAACAATGTACTACAAGAGTCGTGTGTTTTTAACATAATTCGTTTTGTAGACGATTTCATTTTATTTGTTGACAGCTCAACCAAACAGTTTGAGGAAGTGTGTCCTAGCATCCAAGTCGCTGTTAAAAAGAGCCTTGAACCCCTTGAAGTGTCCTTTGAAATGCGGTGTGACAATGTGATTCGACTTTTAGATGTCCAATTTGTTTTCAATTATGATCAGACATGCTGGTATTAGCACCCTCGTGCTAACAAACCTATACTGCCATATATATAACTCAGCACACTCCAAGCTCGTCAAGCGAGGAATTGTTAGGACGTGCCTTACTAGCACCTTGAAGAAGTCCTGCAAGCATTGTTTGCCTTTAAGCATGAGAGACCAAACAAAACGTTTAGCTGACTCGGGGTACCCACAACACGTTCTGACTTCTGTCGCGGAAAGCCTTCTGAAGCAAATCCGCTCCGACAGAGCCGTGGAAACGTGCGCTACGCCGGCAAGGAAAGGATTATCTGTAGTGCCATATATCCATGGTGTTTCACATAACCTGAAAAAATTAGCGGAACATTGCAATGTACGAGCAGTTTTCTCGGCACCCATCAAGCTAAACAGTCTTAGCCGAAAGGCGAATCCGGAGCGCCCAGAGAAAGTTCTGTGCGAAAACAATCACCGTAATAGGTTTACCACGTGCATCACAGGAGTCAACTGCCGGATCCCATTAACATGTGATGCATGCTATATAGACCAAACCGGTAGATGCATCAATGATAGGCTGAATGAACACGAGAATAACGGGGCCAAGGCACAGCCTGAGGGTTTTCTTGCAATTCACTGCAAAGAATGCGGGTGCCGACCCCTCTTTATTCGCACCAGCATAATCGGAAAAAGCACTAACCAATTGACAAGGCTCATTATAGCAGCGCAATTCAATGCTAAGTTTGGGGACGCCTGTATAAGCAAGCCATCGGTATCATTATCATTGAAAGAATTCGATTATTTGGACGTCGCATAAGTTGCAGTAGATCACAATTTTCTGGTTCTAGCACGTGGTTGTGACGCGCTATGTTTGGGTATAAGTTTTGCTGTTTCTCGGATCAAACCGCATTTTTGAAAGTTAGCGCCGTGTATGTGTTCTGTGTCTTCTTCTCTGTCCCGTCCTAGATGCGCTATACCTCGAACAACATGAATAACCAACAAGCCCGCCGTGCAACCGTAATCAGTGACATGCAGTACGGTTTTCAGAAAAGAAAATCTTGTGAAGGAGCTCTTTTTATTATTAAACATGAAAGCATATCAAGTATAAAACTCTAACGTATACATTATATCTATTTGTTGATCTCAGAAAAGCATTTGACTCGGTTTGCCAAACTTAATAATTGATAAACTTGAAAAGTATGGTATTCGGTGTAACGCCCTCAAACTATTGCGTAATTACCTAACAAAGCGATATCAGTACGTCAGAATAAATAATGATGTTTCGTCTTAGGCGGAAATCACTACGAGTGTCCCACAAGGTTCAATACTTGGAACTTTGGTGTTCATCTTGTATACCTATGACTTGTGTGATATCCCGAAGTCGCTACGAATAGTAGTGTACGCTGACCATACTAATATTTTCTTTAAACCAGCCACTATACCAGATATCGAGTCAAAGGTGAACTACTATATGAAGCAACTCTCTTCATGATTAAAACAGAACAAATTACAAATGAGTACTTTTAAAACAAAATGTGTGATATTTGCCGCGACTAATAAACCATTAAACTGCAACGCGACTATTGTTTTTGATGACAGAGTAATCGAGAAGGTTAAATGTCAAAAATTTCTAGGAGTGTGGTGCAAACAGTGTCGGCGTCGAGCGCTCGCTGCGGCGACCGATTTAAACCTTACCGCCTCTTAGATTAAATTAATGTCTACTGCCGCCTTGGAGGGCCCCGCCGCGGTGGTCTAGTGGCTAAGGTACTCGGCTGCTGACCCGCAAGTCGCGGGTTCGAATCCCGGCTGCGGTGGCTGCATTTCCGATGGAGGCGGAAATGTTGTAGGCCCGTGTGCTCAGATTTGGGTGCAGGTTAAAGAACCCCAGGTGGTTGAAATTTCCGGAGCCCTCCACTACGGCGTTTCTCATAATCATATGGTGGTTTTGGGACGTTAAACCCCCCATATCAATCATCCGACTTGAAGGCAACATGGTCGTGTCTTGGTAATGGCGTCACTTCCGAATCAAGCGGAAGTAGTAGTGTCGGCTGCGAGCACTCTTTGCGGAGAAAGCACTGAACTACGGGGAACCTTCCGTCTCCATAGGAAAGCTTGCGATGTCGCAGGCATCTTTCTAGATGAGGCGTTGTTTAAACACACGTGGATGGCGCATCGAGTGTGCGTGGTTGAAGCCGTCGTTGGTGTCCCGGAAGCCATCGCCATAAACAATTGCCTGATGCCAGCGCGAGGGTTTTTTTTTATTTTGATACGATTCCGGCCGGTAGCGTAGTAAACGCTACGAATGCACGAAAATTGTCGTCGCGGAGATATTTCGTGATGATAAGTACCTCTAAAGCACGTTACATTTAACGCATTCTACGAGAAAATGGTGCTCAACCGCGGTGGTATAGTGGCAAGGTACTCGGCTGCTGACCCGCAGGTCACGGGATCGAATCCCGGCTGCGGCGGCTGCAGTTGTAATGAAGGCAGAAATGTTGTAGCCATGTGTGCTCAAATTTGAGTGCACGGTAAAGTACTCCAGGTAGTCGAAATTTTCGGAGCCCTCCACTGTGGCTTCTCTCATAATCATGTGGTGGTTTTGGGACGTTAAAAATCCCACATATCAATTAAATCAACGAGGAACTGGTGGTAGTTGATCGCCTTTTGGAACGAGGCATGCTAAAGGTGTCTTTTTTTGTGAAACATTTCTTGGCGAACTTCAGCAACTTGGAGCGTATCTATCTATCTATCTATCTATCTATCTATCTATCTATCTATCTATCTATCTATCTATCTATCTATCTATCTATCTATCTATCTATCTATCTATCTATCTATCTATCTATCTATCTATCTATCTAGCCACCTACGACTTTTAGGTTTCCTGGCTGTTTTGATAATGGATCTCTACTAAACTTGTTATGGCAAAACATGACTGTATGAAGAACGTATTTGACTAGTCTTAACATGAAAGTCATTACATATATGTCATGAATGCCATGATTTACGACTAGTCAAATATGTTCTTCATAGAAGCATGTTATGCCATACCAAATTTGGTCTCAATACCATTATCGGAACGGTCAGGGCAGCTAAATGTCGTAGGCGGCAAGATAGATAAATACTCTCAAGGTCGCTGAAGTTCTCGCCAATGTCGCCGAAGAAATGCTTCGCATTTAAAAGCACCTATTCACGCTGCTGCTACTTATAAAATGTCATCTGGGTACCACTGCGCTGTCATCTGATGCGAGCTGTCATTTGATGCGACAACAACCAGCACAAGAGGAAGAGATTGGTGAGCACAGCGCAACGTGGAAATCGTGCCAGTGCGGTGTTTTGCGATTGCACAGATTTCCGTTCACAACGAAAAACGCCGAGCTCCACCGCCTTAGGATATAATCGCAATCAGCAGGAAATCTACGAGCCGTGTATAGTACACAAGTAAGTAAACTTATTGTGTTATTCAAGCGTGACTCCAGCTGTTTCACCTGACAGCAGCGATTTTCATGCAGTATGCATGTAGTATGAGGCACAAAACTATTGCCGTACCCTTTCGCAGGCCGCATGCCATTAATAGGATATACGTATTAAGACTCACGTGTGGATGCATGCACCGCGCATGTTCAGTACAACTATAATGCCTAGTTCACACTGAAACATCCGCTTTCTACAGCGACCGAAATTCCCCTGCCAACGAAACGCAGTGTCGTTTGTACTGGACGTGCGCCGCGCCGCCGAATATGCCATCTACCACGGGGTGAACGCGGGATGGATGCGCTGTCACCCGGTTGTTGTCGCGGCTCGCAAACGCTACTACGCTATCCGGTGGTGTATACTTTGACGATTCTCGTACGCAAAAAGCAAGAAAAGCCAGTACTGCTTACTTTGGTGGCAAGTGGCTGTCTTGTAATGCATGAAGAGCAGAAAAACCACCGGCGCCAGCAGCGTTGGTGGGTTGGTTTTGCTCTGCAAGACCGCAACAAGCTCGGTCACGCCAACAGCAATCTCGGTCACCTCTTTCACGAAATACGGAGGCAAAGTAGGCACAAAGTAGGTTAAACTCCCGTTGGTTTCAACATTCAGTTACGTGCACTGCGGCATAACAAGTGAGTAGGGCTTGGCCGCCTTTTTTCAAAATTCTTTGACTTGCGCTCCTATTGGTAAGCGGTGACCGATTCGGCGGCAGACACCGCGAAAATCGGTCCGAAAACGATCGGTGCGGAGAGGGCCCTTTCGCCGGATCTCGCCGCCGCCGAACCGGATTCGGAGCACTTTCGGCGGCCAGAATGCTCAGTGTGAACGGGGCCTAACGGCCTACTATCGCGATGCGTGAACGGCGCAGAAAGCATGAATTTCGACCCGGTCGAACGGCGGCATGCCTTGACTGTCAATGGCCGAATCTACATGTGCTTACGGCCGGTGTCACCGTAGCATTTAAAAGTGTTGTTCTGGCTGGCACTTTTGCACCGCGCCTGTGTTCCGAGTGCCCAGCAGGACTGGCAAATACTACACATGTGGTGCAGGAGTGTAAGTTGTTGATATACGAAATTGGTTTAGTTACTAAAATGATTTGGCTCCTGAGTTCAGAGTTTAAACATGCTATGACGGTATTACTGAAGATGTCCCTGCAACACTTTTTTAGCATAGTAAATAAACACTGCCAATCAATATTTGAGACTCCTGAGAGCATTAGATTCACAAATTATAGTGCAGCACGCGGGACAGAATTCACAATTCTCAAAGTCATTTAGAAATTGCTCCCTCATCATTTCACAAACAACGCCATAAACTCAAATTGACAAACATTAAATGAAAAGTCCACGTGAATATACTGTTACTGGACCATGATCACTCTGGTACCACGAATGCAGGCACCTGTTTCATTAATGGGACAGATTTTTGTTTATGGACCCCTCTCCGTAAAATAATTTTCTACTCCATTACCTGTCTTCTGTTCTTTTATTATTTTTATATATTTTTCCCTACATCTAGTTTTTGTCAAAAGCTCGTGAAGGCATTTGTTCACTTGACATATTTCTTCCCTCATTAAGACAAGTACATAAGTTCTCATCAGACGAGCGCTACACTAGTTTATTAAGCAAGAAAGCCACTTAAGAGGTAAATAAATCAGAAATGCTTTTTCCATGCTTCAGGTTTTTTTCTAACTTTTGCACTGGTTCACATTTGGCCTTGTTTTGTGAACAAACGCTTGCATTGTCTTGTGTTGGGCGGAGCGTCATTTTTTTTTGCCCGCATTATGCGGTGGAGGTTCGCAACAACTTTGAGCTTTTGCGAAATGTAGACGAAGCATCGACTAGCCTTAGCTTTGTAGTGTTGGCTGATCTATGGCTTGAGATTATATTAGTTCAATCAAGTCTCCTTGCGAGCTGTCTATGTAGGCAACGCTGTTGTATATACAGATCTGTAAATTTTTTAGAGTTATGAAACTTTTTGATCCGCAGTCTTTTTTTAATTTACTAAAGACGACCTGTAAAATAAGCATGTAGGAGTTTTCAAAAGTTGTTGGGACTTGCAGACTGCGAGCTTTAAGGGCATACCTTTGTCCTCATCTTGACCACTCAGCAACAGAATTGCCCACTTGCCCACTCCGGCTGAACAGTGCTTATGGAAACAATTTACGATATCGCATCGATGAAGTTAACAGTCCATATTGCAGTAACTGTGGCTCCATAAAAACTCTAACCCGTATCTTGTTTTAGTGCCGAGCGTGCGCTTTATGAACACTGCATGCATATGAACACTGCATGCTATGAACACTGCACCCAAAGAACTTTATCAGTTGATTGTGTCCTGCGCCCTTTTTCCAGCTTCATGCAACAGTCATGCGATGAAACTTTACTTTTATTTGGGTATTTAGACAACCTTGTTCAGGTAGACAGATTGTAAAGGCACGTTGAAAACACGTAATAAGTCATGCTGTCAGCACATGTCCCCACCCAAGAGACAAACAAATGTCTGTACATTTACTTTTTTTTTCTTCCCACTTCAATTCCCAATACTTTTTCTCTTCTGGCCTTTCAGTCCCCAATCCCATTCACCACACAGATTAGCAAGTCAGCGACACACACACGCTGTCTAAATTCTCTGCTCTTCAATAAAGAGCTCTCTCTTTCTCTCCCAAAAATGCAAAGCGTGGAAGCTTCACAGGAGGAATGTCCGCGTTGTTCACGCTCAATCACATCTCACGAAGCGAAAAAACACAACGAAATTTCAAGATCTTCTACTCACTGAAAGTATTACGTAAATGTGGTGTCCTACGGGATTTTTTTGACAGCGTATGCCTTTTTTTAGTCTCTGTGTACTTTCTTATAGATTTGGTGTATTTATGTACCTCAGTTGAGAAGGCATTCTGTAACTGCCTTCTATGCTTGCACTTCTAGCTTTTTTACCATTTGTGTCTAGTTATTTCAGTTCCTAATTTCAATAGGTGTTGTAGTTTGCATTTATTTTTTGTCGTTGTAAGTGTTATTTCTTACCGAATGTATACTAGCCAATTGCCAAGATTGCACTTTTTACCGTTAGTTTCACTGTTATTTCTCCACTTGATTGTAATGCCCTTGTCGAGGGCCTTTAGGAGTATTTCGAAAAAAAAGTCTTAAATATTTTGATGTGCACAATTTTATGTATCCTAGAGCGATATTGCAATGTTAGTCATGATTACCCACAAAAAATATATGGCATAGGTTGCAAGGTTTGAGAGGACCTTTTAAAATGTGTTTTCTTCCAAGTTCTGAGGATCTTTGTGCATCAAGTCTCTGTAATATGGGTAATTGTTTGCAGCTTTTTCAGTGCGTGATGTAGCAGTCTTGCAACGTTTCACTGTATAAGTACTTGTTTGCTGTGATCAATTGTTTAACAGTCTTATTACTAAAGAATATTTTATCACATTATATGATTACCAAGAGGTATATTGCAAGGTAATAATTAATATTGTCGCTTGTGCAAGAGTTTCCAGGGCCCTAATAAAATTCCGTATTGTGTTCATGCATTGATAATTTGTGATAATTCATACCTGCGTGAAAATTTTTGAACAGATTTTTTGTTGTTTGTGTTCAATACCCGAAGGCAAACTAAGTTGTGGCTTCAGTGCATTAATCTACTGTTGCCATATTAATTTGATTATTCTGACATACTTTAGTGTTCATATCTCTGAGAATAATGTGGTTTTATTATCTCTAAGTTTGTCTAGCTGTGGCTTTTAGAGCAATCTAGGAATCCACTGTAGTGCTTGTTGGCATACATTTCTGCTTGAAAATAGTGAATAAAATGTTTGTAGGAAAATAAATCTAGAGAAAGCTCAATCTAGCAACTTACTTCCATCGAAACACGAGCAAGCTGCTCTGCTGTATGGCGAACGAATGATATGTTGTAGGCCAACGCTGATTAAGGGTGGTTGCTTCTAAAAATCCTCTTGGTGTGATGAATCTGTACTAGGTATCCGCAGATTCATTCCACAACACGAGGCTCTTGTAAAGAACACAAGTAGAAATGTATGAGCGTATTTAAATCTTGTAGCATTGTAGAAATAAAACTGTATTGGTCATGAGTGTATGTGCAAACCTAAACTGAGCATTACAGCTTCATATGTAGTACACCCTCTATGGCAACCGGCAGTTAAAATGTTCTGTTATGCTTGAAGGTGCGAGTTCAATACCCAGGCATGACTGTCACACTTCGGTGGGGGAGGGGGGTGCTGTGTGACAGCATCGAGGCACCGCGGTCCAAGGTAGTGTGCCGTCCTTCACTGCGGCATTTCTCGCAACCTTATTGTAGTGTCAGCAGCAGGTAGAGATCTTGACACCATGGGTGTGGTCATTATTTGCACTGCACTACTGCAGTGGCTAAGATATTGCCACGCAAGTTTGTTGTTTCCAAAAGTGATCACTTTTATATTAAGTTCATAAATATGCTGCCTCGGGGACTGCGTGTAGACCTGTGCGCCGGTACCGAAATGGCCGATGGCGAACTGCTGGTATGTTCATCTGCGGCGGGGGCGCGGGGCTCCCCGGATCCGCGACGGCACGATGCGGGGAGGGGGGAGATGAGAAGGTGAAAATTGAAGAGTTAGTGGGGATAGGATCGGGCCCTTGGAATCTTGAAAAAAGAATTCGATCTCCCCGAAAGGGCAAAGCAATTAACATGATAGCACCATGTCTCAATGTTTTTTTTTTACTTACAAATGCAGCTGTCTCAGTTTTTGCAACACAGCAGGCGTAAATACCTTGAAAAAAATGAAAGTTAACAAAACACATTTTTACGCAAACCTTTTTTCTAAATGCTCAGCATCGAGGTTGCAAAGCAGAGAGAGCAAATGGCGAGAGAAGCAGTGGGGAGGCACTGCACCTACCCTCTGTTAAACACTCTCCACACACGAAAGAACTCCACCGAATATAGATGGATGGATGGAAATGACTGTACCCTATAGATCGGGCGGTGGCTGGCGCCACCAAGCCGTAATACTTAATAAACCAAAAACTAAATTATTTTTTTTCCTTAAAATAGTGAGGTTGAGGCCTCGTACTTTGCAATGAAGGGTTTAATTTTAACTCGTGCCTGGATATTAGCCACCAATCAGATAACCTACTTCTTGTCAATTCAACCCGCTTAATGTCTATTTTGCCCTCTCTGTCCCTAAACCCCCAGTGCTTTGAAAAACTCTCTACCATCATCCTGAACTATAGGGTGAAGCCCTTTGGAGAACATTATTAAGTGTTTGGCAGTTTCCTCTTCTCCACACGCACTGCATACCGTGTCTACCCGTTCGTATTTAGCCACACATGTCTTGGTTCGCAATACTCCCGTCCAGGCCTCAAACAGTAGAGAACTACCCCGAGTATTTTCATAGATACTTTCCTTGGCGATTTCCTGCTTAAAAGTTCGATAGATCTCTAGTGCGGACTTCTTAATCATGACAATTCTCCACATATCGCTGTCAGCTTGCGTCACCTTCTTCTTAACCGATCTTTCGTTTTGGTTTGGTTCTCTGCTGTTTTCTAAGTATTTACCAGTCAATTTTCTGGTACGCTTCCTGCATTTTGTATCAACATTCTTCATGCAAAAGTAGCTGAATACCTTCCTAGCCCAACGCTTCTCCCCCATTTCTCTCAATCGCTTCTCAAATTTATCTTTCTGCTAGCTTCCCTGCCTTCAAATGATTTCCATCCCATATCACTTTGTACTCCCTGATTTGGTGTATTGCCGTGAGCTCCTAAAGCAAGCCTACCTATTCCAAATTTTTCATTTTGCTTGAACTTCTAATCTCATGCACAAGACTGCATTTCCGAACGTCAGACCAGGAACCATGATCTCTTTGCTTATTCCTCTCACAACATCATACCTATTGTGATTCCACAGTGCCCTGTTTTTCATCACCGCTGCATTCCTGTTACATTTAGTCAACACGTATATTTAGTGTTGCTTTAGGTACTTGGCCTCATTTCTTATCCATACGCCCAAATAATTGTAAATATCTTTTATCTCTTGCGTGACCTCCTGTATTCTAAGCTCACTACCTTCATTATCAATAAAAATCATGTCTGTTTATTTTTCTTTACTGAATCCTAAATTTAACCTATCTCCCTTCTTAGCGCAGATGCCCATCAATCTCTGCAAATCTTTCTAGTTGTCAATCATTAGCACTTTATCATCTGCGTACATCAATGCCAGTAGTGTCTGTTCAATGTGTTTTCTTTGCTTGACGAAAGAGAGGTTGAAGGCAAGTCCACTTCCCTCTCATTTGGCCTCCAGTCTTTGTAGGTACATCTTGGATAACAAGAGTGACAGAAGACACCCCTGCCTAAGCCCCCGTTTCGCCTCTGCAGACTTGGATACCTGTTTTTCCTACTTTAAAACTTTCTTGGTACCTTTGTAGATATCTTTTAAAAGATTAGTGACTCCATCTTCCACACCTAGTGTGTCCAGTATTCCCCACAAGTCCTCTTGAACCACGCTATCGTACGCTCCCTTAATATTCAAGAATGCTAGCCACAGGGGTCTGTGTTCCTTTTTTGCTATTTCGATGCACTGTGTCAGTGAGAACTGATTGTCTTCCAACCTCCTGCATTTCCCAAACCCATTCTGCAGTTCCCCAGCACTGTCATCCTATATTCATGCCTGCATTTTTTCCATTATAATCTGCATCGCCAGCCTATAGACCATTGATGCCACTGTTATAGGACGGTAGTTGATTATGTCCGCTTTGTCACCCTTTCTTTTATAGATCATGCTCGTCCTGCGAAGTTTGAATCCATGGGGGATTTCATCATCGATTATTATTTTGCTCACTGCCGCTCTCAAAGTCTGCTTAGCCTTCAGATCCAATGACTTTATCAGGATAATTGGTATGTCATCTGGGCCTGTTGATGTACTACTATAAGAACATTCTTCTCAGCCCTTTCCCACTCTCGTTGTGAAAATGGAGCCACTGCACCACTTCATTCATCCTTGTCTATTGTGGTGCTTAAAGCGCTTTTTTGTTGAAATTTTTCTGTCGCCCTGGTTTTTATATATTCAATAGCTTCGTCCCCTTCTAGCCTAGCACGTTGAGCTGTAGTTATAAACTTCTGCTCTAGGCCCGTCTCATTTCTTAGGGAGTTTAGATGGTTCTAAAATTTCGCAGCTGCCTTTCTATCTTTATTATGTACTTCTGCCAGCCACTGGGCTCCCTTTCTTCTACTCTTTTCATTGATCAGAAGGGATGCTTCCTTTCTACAGCTTTGAAAGATTTCCAATTTTCTTTCAACATCATCTGTTGGTTCACCCTGCTGCTTAGCATGTCTGTGTACCCTAGAGGCTTTCTGAAGTTTTGCTATGGCTCTCCAAACTTCTTCATTCCACCAACTTTTGTGTTTGTGTCTTCTTTTCTGGGGTGACTTGTCACGTGCCTTACCAAGCTTTAGCTCATACAGTCTAATTAGATTTGTGTATGCCCACACTTTTATTATCCTCAGTGAATACTTTCTTAATTTGTTTAGTGCCAATTGATATTTACCTTTCTAAATGAAAATTTTTCTGTATTTGCTCCTCTTGTGTTTCCC
This sequence comes from Rhipicephalus microplus, assembly GCF_043290135.1. Taxonomy (NCBI): domain Eukaryota; kingdom Metazoa; phylum Arthropoda; class Arachnida; order Ixodida; family Ixodidae; genus Rhipicephalus; species Rhipicephalus microplus. The sequence goes on along the minus strand of NC_134707.1, from coordinate 111,466,175 downwards.
TAGTCTCACTGCTCTTCCAAAACTAAGCTTGATACGTTTGTGATAACTACCCCGACTTCTGGAGCCATCTTCATCTATGTGCATTCTTCTGAGCTTATCATACATACCAAGTGACATCAGTGCGTAATTTATCGTAGACTGCAGCCTTCCTACCTCCCATGTTATTTGCCCTTCGCACTTCTCGGTACTGTTGCAAATGATCAAATCATGCCTTTCACACATATCCATGATCATTTTGCCTGTTGAGTCGGTATACCCATTTATATCTTCTGCGTGTGCATTCATATCTCCTAGTATAATTATCTCGCACTCTCCCCCTAATTTCTCTACATCATTTCATATACACTCTACCTTTGCCTGATTTTCCATTCTGGTTTTTGCTCTCGTCCACAAGTACACCAAACCAAGGAGTGCCCTTTGCCCTTCCACTTTTTCTTTTAGCCATAAATGTTCCTTGCACTCTTCCTTGACCCTTTGCCAGTTTGTACATTTATGAATCGATGCCCCAATACCACCCCCATTTCTTCTGCCTTCTGTTCTAGTACAATAACCACGCGTAGTCCGGATGGTTAGGAGGTTGTTACATGTCCTTCAGATGTGCCTCTACAAAACCGTATACCATCGGCCTCTCCTTTCTTAGCTGTTCCTTAATCTTTTCCCACTTCAGCTTGTTCTTGCCACCTTGCATATTGATATAACCTTTGTATGAATTGGCTCGGCGCTCGTGGCCACGCCGATTTCTGCCCCGGACTCTACCTATCTTACATACTGGTGCCACTTTGGAATCGTATCTGTCGATATTACTGTCAAAGAGTACTCCCTGGTTGTTTTCCTCGTTACAAGCTAGCCTGCACCCCGACGGGCCCGCGTGCCCCCCTCCCTCCCAAAAAAACCTACTGCGCGTCCTGCAAGTCGCTAACCCATTTCTTGACCTAGTCGCCCATCGAAGTGAATTCTGTCTCGTTGAAAACAACCCAACCTATGCACCTCTTTGTTTATTTCCACACCTCAAAGCCTTTCTTTCGACTCATCTGCCGTATCTCTCGGTTTGCGCTGACAACCACTCTTTGTAGGTTGTCGTCACGCACCGGCACCTCCGGTATTGTGCATTTCACTACCCATACCGGAGGAGAAGTGGCGCGCATGTCATCGACCCCTTTTGCCAGTGTTGTTGCGAGTCCTGCCATATCTTCATTTAACACATCGCTTAAACCACCTGAAATTGTCACGAGGTTTTGTCTATCAGCTGCAGCTTTGAGTTTTGCGTTCGTTTGCCTCAGGACGTCTTCCAGCTAGCATCCTGGGAACGCCCCTACTGCAACTCTCTTGTCACCACTTACCCTCTCTTTGATTGCTTCTACGCATCGATTTAAATTTGAGTTCCCGGTGATTATCACATGCTGTGACTTTTCAGCTGGAGCGTCCTGCACCGGGTGGTTACTTGCACCTGTGACGCCAGCTGCTTTGTCCCCTCCCAGCCCCACCACTACTGCGCTGAAGCTGGGCCTTGCGACAATTAAACCGGCTGAACCTCTTTTTTTCCAGTCTTCCTTGCTCGCTCTTCTTTGCTGTTATGGTTACCGGTGTCCTACTATTGTCTCCGTCGGCCGCTTCTTTGTTAACTTTGGCTAGTGCTGCCTTGGTGGACTTGCAGCCTTTCTCCCACTGCCCTCGTTTTTTCTTGCTGTGCCGGCATTGCAGTCTTCAGCTCGGTGATTCTCAACAGCAGTTTACTCTGGGCAACCATCATTTTATCTAATTTTTTCCAAACCTCACATTGCCTACAATTCGTGTCAGCCTCTTCTTCTTGCGATTCTACACTTGGGTCCACTTTCAAAGCCACCCCACATCCTGAACACTTTACAGTCTTTTTAACCATGTCTTTCCGACACCAATTGTTCCTATGACTTGTCGCACTCGATAATCACAAACCTCTAGCAGTGCCCTTCGAAAAAGAGAAAGTCTAAGCTCCTCTACAAAATCTGAGAAAATCTAAGCTACCCTGCGTTGTGCAACGGCTCGATAACACATGCTCTTTTTGTATATCAGCCTTTTTTATGCCCAATGCTATACAAAGGCTTCTCGCAGTTACCTATAGTTTTCCCAACCCTGTGCAAGCTAAATCAACTTTATGCGGGCCAATCCCATCTAGCCTTCTGCCTTTCTCAGCTATTTTTCTCATCTTTTTGTAGCCACGCAATTTAACTGGTCACTTGTCTCTCCCTGACATTGCTTGACCTGCCCAGTTTCACTTTTTTTCTTAATATCAGCTAGAATGTCATCTAGCCCTGTTTGTTCTCTATCGAGCTCAGCTTTTCTATTATTTCTATGTTATGCTAACCATTTTCTGTTTCTATTTTGCATAGTTCTTGCTCTGTTCTGGACTTTTTTTCTTTCATTTTTTACTATCATTGAAGTTTCTGCACCATTTGTTAGTACTCACAGCATACAACAGTTCACCACTTTCTACTTTAGGGACAGTTGTAAATTGCCTTTTATCATTTTGGAATGTCTGCCTGTAGAACCCCGGTAAGACTTCGTAGCGCGGCAATTTTAGTGGGCTTTTATTTGCTTTGCGGAGTAAGCTTGGGACGGCATGTCAGCCGCGGGCAGCCAGCGTTGCTTGAGTGACAAGCGGTCGAAACGCGACTAACCGGTTTTGCCGCGAGCTCAGACACACGACGCCAGCATATTACCCTGCTTTGTTCAACGCCAGAGATGATCGAGCATTTCGAGTTACCATTAACTCTAGGAAAAGGGAACCAACTGGGGCAACAAAAGGGGTGAGATTATAAACGTCATTGTGACGGCCCCCTAATTGCTTCTCGGAACTGGCAGTCGGCGCATCAACGGGTCTCTTCTGAGACCCTGCGCACCGCGGTGACTCCTCGCATCGGTTCGGCGTATGGCCCGGCCACGTACTGTTTGCGCGCCTGCAGAATCGGCGGCGCGCGTTGCGAAAACTCTGAAGTCACCGACGACCTTTTCAGCAGGTCCAGCTTTGGTCCAGTGACTCTCTGAAGCGGGCTCGCGACACGGGAAATGGCAACGGCCGCCCATTCAACGCCTGGGTTGCCTATTGTTGAATCGGGCATGTCTTCGACTGCGCCCCCGTTTATCCGGGCAAAGGAGCTCGTAAGCAGAAACATGCGCGGTCAGCGAGCGGTTCCTCGTACGGCGCACAGAGGCAAGAGGATTATAGCCTCGTCGTCAAGAAATTGACGTGGTAGAGGGAAGTCGCCCTACGGCCGCAATACCGAGTACGGCTAGCTCTGTCTAGATAATTGTGCGCCGCGAAGCTGGCCCTGGCCTCTATGCTTATGCTAGTTTTGTTTTATTTACGTTTTGGTTGTTGTGTTGTTTGGGGAGAGTGCATGAGTCCCACGTGCACGAAGGCGGCATCCTCGTTGCGGTTTTTTTTTGTTGATCTACCTACTGTACTGTCCAATCAAAAGACAAGCAGGTGATTATTTGCCGAGAGTGTGGTAAGGATGGAGCGCCAGGAAGGGATAAGAAGAGGCCCCGGGGCTCCGCCAAGTGTTTTGAACCGAGCTTGCGGTGTTAGGCACCATCGGCTCCGCCAAACCCCGTAGGGTCGCCCTACAGAAGTCGGTTCATTTCCAAGTTGTTTTTCTTTCTTTTTTGTAACATTGATGTCCATTGTTTTGTAAAATCTGTAAATACAAGTTTTTCTCAACCATCTAGAACTTCTTCAGCGTTGCTTCTGTTTCATCGTCAAGCGACCAACAGGCCAATAGCCGCTATTGGAATAGCGGCGTACGTTTCTTCTCCCACTTTGCTACACCACCGCGGGTGGTGCGCCTCGGGCGCCGAGTGGGGAGAAGTGCTTTCTTCTACATCGAGAAGAGAGAACCTGACTTTACTGGCGCAGTCGACAGGATTGGCTTGCTGTGGACGGAGTAGAAGAAGGAAGAAACTGGCTGAGAGGAAAGACGAAGTACACATGAAGACGCCAATCGGCATCAGACCAAGGGACAGACACTGCAGCAAGTAGCTGCGGCAGCTGGAAGCTGCAGATAGCCTGGTGTTCCCGGAAGACACCGAGGGAGTGACTGGGTCAAAGCGGTCCTCGAACGAGTTCTCGACACCCAAAAGGCGCGTCCACGACGAGGTGGGGCATCGACCAGAAGCCTGCAGCAGCGAGCCAGTGCGATGCCACGGCAAAGAGACAGAGCTAACGTGAGTTCCCTTTCTCGTTGCTGTATTGTTGTTGCGGGGCAAACAGGCTAGCACCACATTCAGCAGGATGGAGGGTTGAGATGGGGCGAGTGAGGATGGGAGTGGTGACGTCCCTTGGATGGCACGACAACAAGCAGATCATGATTTTAAGATGGCTCGGGAACGATGCCGGCAAATGGAGTTGGAGTTAGAGCTTGCTAAATTACGTCCGGCAAGCCCATCAGGTGGCGTGAGTGATGCTGGCAGAACATTTGAGCGCTGCTCCAACACTGAGTGGCGCAAATACGCCAAATTGTTAGTGGGCGCTTTCCCGAAATTTCCCGCAGACGCGGAGGTCCCAATTTGGTTCGAGTCAGTGGAGCACACTCTGGAGGCATATGAGGTACCTCAAAGTTATTGGGGATAATAGTCTTTCCACTCGTGGTGGAGTGCATAGAGTATTTATCAACTCGGCTCACACCCGCCCAACATCGGGACTATGAAACCGTGCGGGAAGTAGTGCTTGATGAACTGAAGCTGTCTCCCTTAGAATACCAAAAGAAATTCACAGGGGCACGTAAACGAAAAACAGAGACGTGGAAAATTTTTACAACAAGGTTGGGCAGCTACTTAAAATTGTATGTGGCGTCAAGAGACGTGTCCACCTTCGCAGAGCTTTTGGAACTACTGGTAGTAGACCAATTGAAAACCGTGTTGTCTGAAGAGGCATTAAAATACTTGAGGTGACGTGAGGGGGCAGCGTGGTACAAAAGCACAGAATTTGCAAGGCTCTTGCACACGTTTGAAGACGCGAACGGCAGTGCGGAAGCGCAGAAAGGACAGCCGCGTAACGCCAGCAGTAAAGGGGTAGAAAAGACGACCGACCACCAGAGTAGCAGCCCATCGGGTCTGAGTCAGGGTTCGAACACGAGACCGAAGGGTTCGTATAATTCAAGTAGGCAACCGAGGAAAACGGGATGTTTTGAGTGTGGATCAAACACTCATAATAGACTCAACTGCCCGCACTATCTTGAAAGAGTGGCGCCGAATCCTAGCGCTTCGGAGGGAAATGATAAACTCACCGCTCGAGTCTGCCTAGATAAGGTAACGCCTGCCGACCACTTGTGGAAGGTAACTTTGAATTGCAAAGATAAAACTTTAAATGCAATAGTAGACACAGGCGCCTAGATTACGGTAGTGCAGGAAAGCGCGGTTCCTGAAGAATTTATCCAGGCCCATGGCCGCGTAAGCCTCCGAGCAGCTTTTGGTGAACGAGTCGAGGCCAAACTAGTAGAGCTCCCGCTAACGCTGAAACAGGGGCAACCGGTGTTCGCCGAAGTTTCACAGGCCACACCGGTCTTGTGTGCGGTCACAGATAAACTAAGCGTGAGTGAATGCCTGCTCTCGGCGAGCGATTGGATCGCGTTGCAGCAGAGCCAGTGTGAATACAACAAACAGGACGCGACACTATCCCCCCGAAACTTCTCCGACGAACGAGAGGCGGCCGCAAAGCTAGATGGGAGAGTAGTAGAGCAGAGTAGACCGACTCCGGATTATCCGCGGTCAGCGGAGGGAAGGGTACTACAGCCCAGCGAGGTCGAACGCACCCGGGAGGAAGAAGTGGTTACAGCCATGGAGGTAGAGGAGGGAGAATTAAGGCCGGAAGGAGAGCGTAACGCTAGAAAGAAAACACCACACACCGCCGAGAACGAGGCAAGTTGCGTGTCGCAAGGTGCCGCAAGGGGCGAGAGGAGCGATTTCGAGGCGTTGCGTAAGGAACAAAAGAGTGACGAAACGTTGGGCCGGGCATGGAAATACGCCGCGGAAGGGCGAGGTGGAATGCTGGTGATTAACGGGTTGCTGTATCACCGAGAACAGGTATTGGGTCAACCGATCAAGCAGCTAGTTTTGCCGACCACTCGGCGGGCTGATGTGCTCAGCCTGGCGCATGAGTCGTATTGGGGCGGACACCTGGGGTTTCGTAAGACGAAAGCGAGAATTAAACTTAGTGTTTTTTTGTCCAGGTATCGAAAAGGACGTCCGAGACTACTGCAATTGTTGTCACGCGTGCCAGATCAGGGCTGACAGGATGCAGACCGACAGAGTTCCCATAGCGCCCATCGTAAGGCCCCGATACCCCTTTCAGAAAGTCAATATCGACGTCATAGGACCAATTGAGCCACCGACAACTCGCGGCCACCGCTACGCGTTGTGCAAGATAGATCTCTGCACCCGCTGGCCCGAGGTCATATGTCTAAAGTCATTGACAGCTAAAGCTACCTGCGACGCAATGTTGGAAATTTTCAGCCGCAGCGGGATGCCAGAGGTAGTATGTTCAGATTGCAGGACCAATTTCACCGCCGCGCTGACCCGCGAATTCCTGACGCGCCTCGGCTGTTCCCCTCGGTTTTCGACACCGGACCACCCGGAAAGCAACGGAGCGGTTGAACGGTGGAACAGAGTATTCATAAACATGCTATCTCATGTGATATCTGAACAGGTGCGACAATGGGACAAGTTCGTGCCACTTCTACTGTAGGCGTATAGAGAAGTTCCTCACAATACTACGGGCGTGTCCCCGTTCCAGATGATGTACGGCAGAAAACCCGTCGGTCCGCTCGCGATCCTACAGAGGGCTTGGACGGGAGAACAGGCAATGCCCGCGACAGTGGCAGACAAGCCGGCGTAGTATATGCGAAAACTGAAGCAACAGTTGGAGATAGCCGCGGAAGCTGCTAACGCGACCGCAAATAAAAAGCAGAGGGCGTACGCGACGCAATACAACCTTCGTGCGAAAGAAAAGGAGTTTCAACTTGGGGAGCAGGTGCTTGTTTTTGATAGCAATCGTTCCAATAAGATGCAACCGAAATGGGTAGGTCCGTGCAGGATCACAGGAAAGTACCGCCAACACTCCTATTACTTAGAGACGCCGGCTGGTAAGCGTATGCTAGTGCATGCCAACCACCTGCGCCCGTACACGTGCCGTGTCGCTGGCATTGGTGTCATATTCCATGATGACCACTAGTTCGGGGAGGTAGAATACGTGCCGCGTCCTGTCACCTCGCACGACAGAGCATCTATCCTACCGGCGGGTAGCTTGGCTCATTTGCAGCCCCCTGAGAGAGTGTTAGTACGGGAGGTGTTTGAACGCCATGTGGCCTTATTTAGCAGAGAAGTGGGGATCGCGCAAGTCGGCGAACATAAGATAAGGCTTATGCAAGGGGCCACGCCGAAACGTAGCCGCCCTTATCGCATGCCAGTGGCCTTGAAGGACGAGGTTTCAGAACAGATAGCGGAACTGCTCGAGCTTGGTTTATTATACCGGTGCGAAAGTCCATTTGCTCACCCCCTTGTGTGCATCCCAAAGAAAGATGGCACGGTGCGCCTGTGTGTCGATTACAGAAGCTTAAATGCCATAACCGAACCAGACGCATTCCCGATGGGATTCCCTCAAGAATTGATCATGAATGTAAGTCAGGCTAGTTATATAACTCTCATTGATCTCCGACGAGGCTACTGGCAAGTTCCCTTAGCGGAGGGGTCACAGCGCATGACCGCGTTCGTGTCGCACCTAGGTCAGCTTGCTTGGAGGGTAATGCCGTTTGGGCTCAGGAACGCGGCAGCCAGCTTTCAGCGGAGTATGAACCAGCTGTTAGCACCCCACGAGGCGTATGCCTGTGCCTACTTGGATGACATTGCGGTTTTCAGTAGGTCCCTACAGGAGCACGTCCGGCACCTCCACGCTGTGTTCTCCGCCCTAACGTCTGTAGGTCTAGTAGCTAACATGGAAAAATGTCAGGTGGCGTGCGCGTCTATCCGCTACCTCGGACATATTGTGGGATCGGGAGAGCATGGTCCAGACCCTAGCAAGCTCGCGGCTATTGAGGGGCTGCAAGTACCCCAGAATAAAAGAGTTCAGGAGTGTTCTAGGTCTGTGCGGGTATTACCGGGGTTACGTACCCAATTTTGCTGGCATTGCCAAGCCCCTTATCCAATTGACGGCTAAACATGTTCCTAACCACATCCCTTGGATGCCCGAGGCCGACGAGGCATTTGCAAAACTCAAGGGTGCCCTGTGCAGCGCTGTTGAATTAACCACTCCAGACATTCACAAGCCGTTTTGGCTTTTTACGGACGCTTCCGCTATCGCTGTTGGAGCTTGTTTGGCCCAAATGATCGATGGCGGTACCGAGTGCCCGATTGCTTTTGCCAGTCATCGCTTCACGCCTGCTTAGATGAAATGGTCTACAATAAAGCGCGAGGCGTTTGGTATCATTTGGGGACTCAAAAAGTTCGACACCTGGGTATTCGGGGCCAAAATCTTTGTCGTCTCCGACCACAACCCACTCGCGTACCTCACTCAAGCTTCGCCACAAGGGGCCAAGTTGATACGTTGGGCATTGGCTTTGCAGCGCTACGACGTGGTAGTGACACACAGAAAGGGTACAGCACATGCTAATGCCGATGCGCTTTCCCGGCTGACAAACCAATGCTGGGAGGAGGTGCAGTAGCCTGAGAGCCCCGCAGCGGCGATCAGTGAAGGAGGGGGAACGAGTGTTATGTGCCACGGGACTAAGTGACGGATTTGTGGTGCAAACATGGCAATAACACTTCAGAATGGTGATGGAACTTTTGAACATCATACAACAGTGTGTGACAATTACTAAGTGTAGTGGTGTGAACTGCGTGTGGTGTCTGTTTGCTTTTACGTGCCAATATTTTTTGTTGCGTTTTTTATTATGTTGGGTGGAGCAACAGCGCCCAATTGTTCTGGGACATGTGTTGGAGTGTGTGTTATGGGAATGAAAACTCTTGCAGAGTGTTCAAGGAATTGCCCACGGCAGGGAATGTCAGATGTTGCATGCATCATAAGCGTTTGGTGGAAAGGCGTGCGGAGCGAGCAGCTCTGGCATGTTTGGTCGGGTCTACTAGATACCGCGTTTCAGCCGCATGATGTTTTGATTAGGCTCGCTATTTTAAGAGAGCAGGGCAGCTCACTAAGTAGCTTTGTCATGTCAACTGGCGCTGGAGACTGGTTTATTCCATTGTTTTTTTTTGACCACCGAGACCAAGTGGGGCTCTTTGCGCGCTTCCTTTGCAGGAGAGAATTTGCGCATGCTGCTGCCGGCCAGGTGCAGCGCGACAACTGCGTAGTGGGTGGGACACCCCAACCGTTGGATGCAGCTGTTAACCCACCGTACACCCACTGGTTGAGCGCGGTTTGTTTTTTGTGTGTTGGTTAACTTCGGCAAAACTGTAGGCAAGTTGTTGCGAAGTCTTGGATGAGGGGTGTAGGACCGCGGTAAGAATTCGTAGCGCGGCAATTTTTGTGTGCTTTTATTTGCTTTGCGGCGTAACCTTGGGACGGCATGTCAGCCGCGGGCAGGCAGCGTTGCTTGAGTGACAAGCGGTCGAAGCGCGACTAACCGGTTTTGCCACGAGCGCAGACACACAGCGCCAGCGTATTACCCTGCTTTTTTCAACCCCAGAGATGGTCGAGCATTTCGAGTTACCATTAACTCTAGGAAAATGGAACCAACCGGGGCAACAAAAGGGGTGAGATTATAAGCGTCATTGTGACGGCCCCCTAATTGCCTCTCGGAACTGGCAGTCGGCGCATCAACGGGTCTCTTCTGAGACCCTGCGCACCGCGGTGACTCCTCGCATCGGTTCGGCGTATGGCCCGGCCACGTACTGTTTGCGCGCCTGCAGAATCGGCGGCGCGCGTTGCGAAAACTCTGAAGTCACCGACGACCTTTTCAGCAGGTCCAGCTTTGGTCCAGTAACTCTCAGAAGCGGGCTCGCGACACGGGAAATGGCAACGGCCGCCCATTCAACGCCTGGGTTGCCTATTGTTGAATCGGGCATGTCTTCGACTGCGTCCCCGTTTATCCGGGCAAAGGAGCTCGTAAGCAGAAATATGCGCGGTCAGCGAGTGGTTCGTCGTACGGCGCACAGAGGCAAGAGGATTATAGCCTCGTCGTCAAGAAATTGACGTGGTAGAGGGAAGTCGCCCTACGGCCGCAATACCGAGTACGGCTAGCTCTGTCTAGATAATTGTGCGCCGCGAAGCTGGCCCTGGCCTCTATGCTTTGCTAGTTTTGTTTTATTTACGTTTTGGTTGTTTTACGTTTTGGATGAGTACCGCGTGCACGAAGGCGGCATCCTCGTGGCGGTTTTTTTTGTTGATCTACCTATTGTACTGTCCAATCAAAGGACAAGCAGGTGATTATTTGCCGAGAGTGTGGTAAGGGCGGAGCGCCAGGAAGGGATAAGAAGAGGCCCCGGGGCTCCGCCAAGTGTTCTGAAGCGAGCTTGCGGTGTTATGCACCATCGGCTCCGCCGAACCCCGTAGGGTCGCCCTACAGAGGTCGGTTCATTTACAAGTTGTTTTTCTTTCTTTTTTTTTGTAACATTGATGTCCATTGTTTTGTAAAATCTGAAAATACAAGTTTTTCTCAACCATCTAGAACTTCCTCAGCGTTGCTTCTGTTTCATCGTCAAGCGACCAGCAGGCCAATAGCCGCTATTGGAATAGCAGCGTACGTTTCTTCTCCCACTTTGCTACACCACCGCGGCTGGTGCGCCTCGGGCGCTGAGTGGGGAGGAGTGGTTTCGTCTACATCGAGAAGAGAGAACCTCATTTTACTCTGCCATTAAAGCTTTAGCTCATCCATGTTGTTTGAAGTATTTACTTTTCATGAGTAGTGTCTCCTGTGAATATCTGACTTAAATACATTTACAATGTAAAGATTCTAGTGTGCCATAGCAAACTCTTGCTCTCTTGTTTTGCCTCCTAACATTAGATTCTTGTCTTTTACTTATTTATCTGTAGCCCTACTTGAACACTTTCTTGGTTTACACCCTCAGTTCATTGTAGTTCAACGGCAACACTGCTAAAAAGCAAAATGTCATTTGCAAAGCGTAAGTACCGAGATATACTTTGTAAATGTTTATTTATGTTTCTAATCAACATGTTGGCTCAAATAGTTCTGCTAAGCATGCGGTAAATATTGCTCAGATTTCGTCTCCTTGCCAGATCTACTTCACAAATAAACTTTTTCTGCTCTGCGACAGCTCCTTCCCCATAAAGGGACCCTTCTAGTTGCCCCTTAAGACCTTAATGAAATTCATTGTCTGGCTGTTTGCTGCGGACTCTCTGTAGATGTTGGTTAGAGTATTCATGCATGCATTATGCACTAGCTGCTCTAAGACTGATGGTGTCTCTACCGAGTCGAATGCCTTTTATTAGTCTCTGCAAGCTAAGTAAATGGATGTATTCTGTTTGGCAGATTTTTCAGTTTGACAGCACATGACTATGATCCACAGTGGGACATCTGTTGATCTGTGTATAATTCTTCAAATCTTTCAATCTCGTTTTTCTGTATTTGTTTGGTATGCATTTTTACAGTTAGGTTGTGCATTTGATTCGCGAGTACGTGAGGCTTTTTCAGAAAGCGTTACAAGCTTTCAAATACGAGATCTTCATCTTTGATTGGGTCAACAATTTCACTGCACGATTTTTCGTTGGTCATGTTTTGTAGGGCTGTATTCCATTCTCTCAAGGTAGGGTATCCAAGCAGATTCGTTCCTGGTTATGCTTCTGATTTTTTGTTTCTTTCTAACTTTGTTTATATTGAGACTGCTGATTATGTTACTCTATCTGTTCGAGTGTGCATTCGTAATTAGTTTCCTGTTGTCATGCTCTGTCCGTTCTTTCGATTCTTCATCTAATTCTTTGGTGCTATAAATCCCCATGTCGGCAATATTCTTTTTGTTAATCGGCCCTTTTAGCTGAGTTAATTCCACTTTAGATCTTGAGTGAGTAGCTTTTGTAGATTGTTGTTTCTTTTTTGTGATTTGGGAGAGTTTGCTTACGTCTTGCCCTAGTGCTTTAACCTAACTGCAGTTGCGCTTTAGGAATCATTGTGGTTATGGTTTTGTTCATTTCCTCTAATTCATAATATTTTTCATGTTCTAAGGCCTCGCATACGAGAGTTCTAGGGCAGGGCTGTGAATGCGTGTGGCTGTGGCTCTGCTCCATTTTCAGAGGAGCCTTGCAATTTCTCTGCAAGTTATAACAATAATACTATTATTAATAACAATAAAATGGCATTTTTGGCTGCCTTGAAGTTCCGCATTCAATTTTCGCGGGCTTACTGATGATGATGACTATGGTATTAGGCATGTGAAGAGATTGTTTTCGTCAAACATTTAAAATGACAGATTAAAAACGAAAACGTATTAAGCACAAATCGCCGGTCATCGCTGCTGTTTCTGAGGTGGTGGCTGCGTTGAATTTTGCTTGCAACAACTTAGGCTTACGTTGGCACCACGACCTTCTGTATTTTACTGACCTGCCTAGCAAGCGAAGCGCTAGCACGCCCTATCTGGCATTAGTGCCTGCCGCTATGCGCCCTGTGGCGCTGCAACTTACCTCATCCGCACCGGTTGCTGGCGCCCAAAACATGCTTTTTTTTTAATCTGCTCGCGTGACGCTGGAGAAAAGCAGCAATGTTTACGCGTGCATACACTCTGGACAATTAAATTGAATAAAAACTTCTTTTTGAGTCAACTTAAAAGTACAATGACGATCTTTCATCACCTGTCACAGCACGGCACGAGCTGCGACAGAAGTGTGCAGGTCGGTGCAGTTTGTGCACCAGTGAAGCGAGGTTTCTTGGTGCAAATTAGGGAGATGGCGACAACGGCGGAAGTGATATCACGGTACAGTGGCTAGAATCCTATGCATAGGATTCTAGCCATTGTACCAAAGCGTAGGCTGTGGGAGCACAGGGTTGCTCGGAGGTGACTACCACTTATTTAAACACGGCCGGACTAAACTGCACCTGCGCGTGTTTCTTTCCTTTTGTAAGGAGCGAGCGCGCAGGTGCAGTCTAGCCCGGCCATGATTCAATGCTCAGAGTTGAAAGTTGAGCTGCGCAGTGACAGTACCCCAATCCATGAGTTTGTATAGAGTCACTATATTAACTATATGTCCCCAGCTAAAGGATTTATGTACCCGGGAACATGACTGAGATTTTTACGCACAACAAAACGCCTTCTCTATTACCTCCATTAAGGATTGCTGCATTGTTCGAATCATTGATGCTGTCGAGTAGTTTATTTTTTTTTACGGCAGCTATCAAGACAACCATCGCGGTAGTGTTTTTGTAAACATCATCGATACACGCCAAGTTGTCCGTTTGACCAACTCATCCTGCACCTGCATCTTCGTTTTGGCAGTAGCCGCCGCGCTTTAGTGTCGCGGCTGCACTTGCTGAACCGGTGCTGCGCGCCCACAGCACCACTGAAACACTTTTTTAGATCTAGTGCAGGCAGTGCAAGCCAAATCAAAGAGACTCATTCTGTCAGTGTCGAGGCTTACCATCCTCGCAAGCACTAGCATGAATATCAGACTACCGCTTCAGGTGTTGCTGATACCCATGCTGCTGTTGGTATCACTATGCAACTGTAAACAATTTAAGTAAAACATCTGCGACTGCTCAACATGAATCTGCGCGTATCTCTAGCGTCATTTCGTAACGTTTAAATCAATGTGTCTTATCTCCGCATGTTCTCATAAGATAAACGTACGTGCGCGCGTACCTGGGAAGATAGGTGTGCGCCCAGGGGTGGGAGGAGAAGGGGGGATCACAAAATCAGCCCCGAACATTGACCTAATAGGGATCGAAGAGAATGCTTCTTGCAGTCAGAACAGCAGGCATGGAGGCCATCCGGGTCGCTGTTGTGCGACAGAAACCATGCAAGCCTATATGACCATATGCAACCTTATTTTCTGCAATGACGTATTAAAATATGTTCAGTTGTATATATTTTTGAAGTATCTTTAGTCACAATCGTGTTACGTGAAATTTTTGCTAAAGAACTGCAGATGGTGTCGAACTGCAATTTCAAATTTCGAGCACTCCGCACACATTTTGAATGCGGCGTTATCTGGTGGCCTGATTGCAAATACGACCATGGTTCTTCCATTGGGACCATTACGCATACTATTTAGCACACCATGGCTTCACGCACGCATTACACGCGTGCCGTTCGAGAGTTCGTAGCTTGTGGTTGCCCGTTTCACGTGCGTGCCGACTTGTCATGTGCGTTCTGGGACCTTTCACCGCAACTAAGCATTAACTAGGCTCCAGCTTTTGTAAGTGTTTTGTCATTGTTTCGGGAATTCAAGCTTTCCTTTCACCCGAAGGCTTAGTTGTGCTGCGCTGCGAAGCTGCTGTGCCATGTGTTTTTTTTTTGTTGCTGAAATTGCTACCTTTAACTTAGCAGTCGTGTCAGTGGCTTTTTTCTTCCCAATAACCACTGGGTACCATGCTCATGTGCAGCTGAGTCATCGCACCTGTTTAGTGCAGGTTTCGAGGCTCTGCCGTGTACAGCACGGTCGTGTTGCCAGTAAGGCAAGTCGACCTCATGTTTATTCCTAATCGCATTTCTTCTATAGTGCTAGCACCGGTGAAGCCAGTAAACATGGTAGTGGAATGGCAGGGCAGGAAGTCTTGGTGGTTAATGCGGCGAAACCACTCCGTCTTTTGCTGTGCTGTTACCTCGACGGTTTTGTGGCATTTACCTTTCAGTACCTGTCATAGAAAAAAGAAACCTACCAAGGCAATATTCCAATCACCAGGCTTATTTTTGACAACTTGCTACAACTTACAACCAAATAGGGCATGAACGTAGCCAGAAATTTATTTCGAGGGAGGGGGGGGGGGGTCAAAGGCATCAGCTTTTCTTAGTGGCGTGAGCATCGGCAGTAGTTGGAGAAGACTCTGTACATGTATGTGAGTCGTGAGACTACCCCCTCCCCTCCTCTTGTGTATGTGTTTGTGAAGAGTGTATGGAAAAGAGCAGTAAACTACAGTAAATCACCGATACAGTGGCCGTTCGCAGCAGTCGCCTCCCGTCGCACCACTGATTGGACTAGTTTTCAAAGACCCATCATTGCGACCAACTTCCTCATCGGAGAAGACATCGTTAATCATTCATCTCTGTTATGTGTACATGGCATAGTCCTTGTCAGGGTGAAGTGCGTTTCACAAATCGAGGACGGCTCTGCCTACAACGTGGAATGAGAGTGACTGCATGCCTTATTTTTCAGGCAGACTTTCTAGCAGCCATGGTTGATATTACAGTTGCACTGTGATTTGATATCAATGAAGTACTCCAATCGCAGAGGTTTTATGATGCAATCTGCGGCGGCAAGGCAATCATTTTGAAGAATGTTTACGAGGTCTCAATCTGCAATGCACCTTCGACCAGACTATACCTACTGACATAAAAACAGCTTGTTCGCTGCATATATGCGCTAGAAAATTTAAATACGCGCAAAAACGCGTATTGTCCTTTTCTTCTTTTTTGTTTTCGCATCTTTCGTGCTCTGCTTCCTGAAACAATTGCGTTGCAACAGGGTGTCTTCGGTGGTTTTCAAGTGTGCAGCCGTCATTTCCCTCTACATCAAGAGATTTCTAACTGTGCTGAATATTTCACTGTGCAGCATTGATATGCCATGCATATACTTTTCTAACTAGTACATGCATTCATGTTTGCAGAACTTACGGCGCGAACAGGAGCAGCATCGTACCACACAAAATGTCGTGTGATCCATTCTCTAGTGATGAAGGAATGGGCTCCGGTCTTGTTCAGAGCATAGCACACCATAATCAATTTCTCAGAACTCGTGAACTCCGAGAACAGCCAGCGCATGCAACACCATTTTACTTACGCTATTCTAGGCACCATTCCTGCCTGGCGGTTGTCTGTTTTGGACATTCTGATGCGAGTCGCTGGGATTTCACTGCTTTCATCAACTCCTTTACATTCGTTCACGTTTGTTGAATGGGATCAAAAAGCAACAGAAACTACGGGCCTGCTATAAGGGTGCAGTCACAAATGCAAGACGTTTGCACGCAGATTAAGATGTTGGGGGAGCGCGACTTCACTGGCACCTGAAGGGAAGCGGAAAAAATGTATACCCGCGAGTCTTTCCGCAAGGGGAGAAATGAGCCCTAGTGTTTCAGGTGCCCTAGTTTTTCAGGTACGTGCGAAGGGAGTCTAAGTTTGGCAGTGACAGAAGAAACATTGTCATCAGGGACAAGATAATTATTAAAGGGAGATATTCACGCTTGAATTTCACATATTATGATTTCGAAAGAGTCTTTTTGTAGTTGTTTACATATCCACCGTTATGCTGTTGAGTTTAGGCATTTATATAAAAAAAGACGCAGGTGTTTTTTTTTACGTGCACATGGCTGCTTTTGGCTACTATTTAGCTAGTATTTCTAATTTTACGGCTACTTTCTGCCTTTTGAATCTGGCAACCCTCTTTCTAACTCCCTCATTGCTTACCCCGAGGTGGGATATTGATTATTCATATTATTCTAACATCTTTGCCCCCCCCCTTCATATATTTCCTTTATATTGAAATACCACGGGTTTGTATCACTTGTTTCAGTTCACTTATTCGGGGTCGGTGAACTATTATGAGGGTTGTTTAGGCATATATTTTTTTCTTACAAGACACAACTTTTCATGAGCGAGGTTAATGTGGTAGACTGCATGATAAACATGTCTTAATCGGCTATTTCATCGCGGGAGTGTCGAGTGTTCTTTTGAAAGAAGCATTTATCTGCTTCTTTTTCCCCTCGTACTGTTTCTGTCCTCGCTACTTTGTATTCCTGTTGTTTTTTTTTGGATTATCAAGGCTTTGGCAACGTCTTCACATGGAAAAAGTTCAACATACAAAAGGTTCAACAGCAAAAAGAAAGTTACTGTCTCATAATGCTGAAAATTTATTAGTTCTGAATAACTCACCTAGAGCAGATCTCACACACTTTCCCCCACAGTTGCCCTCTCCCCTTCTTTCATTATTTGCTGGAGATGGTATAAAGCATATACACGGGGGCACTAAATAAATCACTCATACCTTGAGGAAGATGAGTCAACTTGTGAAAATATTGCCCGATGGTCTGCTTGTGTGAGTACCACGAGTGGAAGAGTATGAAAAGACTTGATCGAGCTGTTTCTTGGCTCGTCTACTGAATGAGCCTATCAAAGCAAGGTTGTCATTAGAAACGTGAGAACATTTGCTCGAACACCCAACTCTACCTTATGGTTTTTTTCGTCACTCCTTTCCTATGGTATTTTGAGTTATGGAAGTGCCAACGAAGCTGTATGTGAAGTGAGAAGTTGTATTAAGCTGCCATTTTTTACTGCCATTTTCTTTTGACATGCTCAGTTGAATGAGGAATGCTTCTGAATGCTGGCACAATATTTTCTTTTTGACGACTCTTTGATACTGTTTTTACCTGAAAGAGTTATGTCAATGCCGGTATTTGGGGAATCGTGCAGTAAAGCCAGAATATTTGCGTCGTTTAGATGTTGCAATGTTATTTTTTATTATGGGGTGTGTTACTACTCCTTTTCCGGTTCCGTTACTGCTGGCACCATTAGGAGAATTTTTAGTGGGGTTTAAAATATGATCAGTTCTATGTCGAGTTTATAATTCGCTCTCTTTGAGACTGTGTGCATGGATTTCACTTTTATACTATATTCTTATTGGTTTGAAGTGTTTTACTTACAGTCTTGTTGCATACATAGAATAGGAGTGCTTCTTTACTCCAGTTAAGCAAGTAAAAAATTTGTTTCAAAGCAGGTGCAGCATGCCAAGTGCACTAAAAAAAGACACTAGGTTTTGGGAAAATGCATTGGTAATTCTTTCTTGGTATCCGACAAAAGATTTGGGGTGAATTTTTAATGCTCATTTATGCTGTAATCGTGAGAAGTTCTCATCATTATATTTGATTTATGCTCTATTTATGGTGATCAGTGATCTCTTCGTATTTAAAATTAGATCATATATTGCTTTCCTAGTATTGCCACTAGGCAGACTTTCCACCGAATTGCCTCTCATAGTAATTGAAGGTGCATAGGCTAGCAGATATGCCACGCTGCCAGTGAACAGCTATAGAATGAGTGTGAATGGGGGATTTTCATTGTCTAAACGAGGATTTGATTGCCAAAGATGCCTTGTGATAAACTCCAGAGTAGATTTAACTAAACCGTGCTCTGGTGATGCAAGAAAGTTTAAATAAAAACATTCACTAACTGGTGTCTTAATGATGTGAGTAAGGTTAAATAAATGTTTCAATAAACAAAAGTAAATGTGCCTTACCATACGTATGAACCCAAGCCTAGCTGTTCACTACCTCATAGTCATTAAAGTGTTATAAGCCCATTAAATTGCCATGAAGTTTTGTTCGCCAAACATATATAATATAAGAACGTACGTGAATAGTGCTTCTGTAGCACAGTGTTGTGGACCAATTTTCGCAGAATATTTAAGCCAAGGTCAACCTTACCCTAAACAACTTTTTTAATACCCTATCTTTTTATACACATAGAAATAGCATCGAGTAACAGCATTACCATACAGATAGCGTATACTCTATAACACTCATGCGTATGGGGTGCCTCAAGGATAGGCCCACTTATGACCCTGCGACGATGACATCTGATGACGCCATTATTAGCTGTCACATTTGTGACGTCACAATGATGTCAAGATGACATGAAAAATTTTGGCAGTATGTCAGGCCACAATGACAACTGGCATCGCTGTTGTATCGTGTTGAATTTCTACAACAGAAAATGATGTTCTATGAAAAAAAATTAACGAACAAACCTTGCAAAATGATGTTTGAGACGTAATTATCTTTCATCTTTTGTTCTGGTGACATTTAAATAGGACAGTTCCAATTCAGTTCTCTCTAAGAACGTAACTTTTGTATATGTCGGGCAGTTCTTCAACATTTCTCACTGGTCAGCGACGAGCAGTATGTTGAAATATACCTACATTGCCGCCCTAGAACCCTCTACGGGCCGAAAAATTCCTAAAATACATAAGTATGGTAGTTGCCGTACAGTTGGCAACTCTGCTAGAGCATCTCACAGTTGATCGTAGCTGTTTGTTTTGTGGTTTGTGGAAGTGATATGCCTTATGTAGGTTCAGTATTGCTTCCAGCAAACTGCTCTTACTAGTCATGTAATATTTGATTAGTTGTGCCACACAATGATTTTATTTTACTAAGTTTTATTGTGAACTAGTTGGTTTGAAAATAGTTTGCAAATAGAAGCCCAGTTTATTTGTAAAAGCAGTGCTCGGTCAAGCTTGAAAAATGAATTATATTAGTGTCTTGCAAATATATTTGGGGGCTGATAGCTGCCGTTGTCTTTTTGTTCATTGTTTTTAATGCATTGTTTTTATCTTTTTAGGTTCCTGTCACAGAATATGGAGAGAATCTGAGGGAACTGTTGGATCGAACACATTGCACTTCAAATACTGTGTTAATAGCTCTATTTTACAAGCTTCAGGTAATACTTAAACTCTCATTGCATTTTCATTATGATCGTGCTATCAAATATACATTTCCTGGGGATTGTGGGTTTGTTTCAGTAGGTGGTGGTGGTGGTGGTGTTGGTGTTGCAGCAGGCGGGGTAAGCCTGGCCTGCATGGCTGGCAATTGTTCCGCCTGAGCATTTCCTGAATTTGTAAATTGTCACCACGTGTCAGACAGCACAGTGTCTCGCCGGAAGACCAACAAAATTCGTTGTACATTCCTCCTAGTTGCCGTGGGTCCTTCAGGAAAAATGACGTCATCAACTGTCTGGTGCCTATGACAGCCTTTTCGCAAGGTGCGGATCATCGCTGCTCTTTGCACATAAAACTGTAGGCAAAGCCAAATGAAATGTTCAATATCCCCGATGTCACCACAGAAGGCACAGAAGGGGGAAGCGTATCTCCCAGTCTTGAACGACCATGCCGGGGTGTATGCGGAGCCGGTTCTTATGCGGTACAACAGCGTCGCCTGTTCAAGAGAAAGTCCATGAATTACACATGATTTGTGTGGAAACTTGTAGATCATTTTGAAATGATTGCGTATCACATCTTTGTTGTTCTGGTAAGTCTTGAGAGTTCTTACTTTTGGAACAGATGTACGTGCTTCGCATGCAAGGGCATCAGCCTTTTCATCGCCTTCAATGCCAACGTGGGATGGGATCCACTGGAACTTTATGTTAAAACTCTTGCATTTAGGTGTTTAATTTGTGCCAAAAATTGCCTGGTCAACTTTCCTTTAGGTAGGCCACGATGCAGTCTTTGTAGCGCCGATTTGGAGTCCGTCAGCACGACAGCTTTTCGTGCAGGAAAGCATCGCAATTTTCGCAAAGCCGCCGTGATTGCAGCGCTTTCTACCGTTTTGGACGAAACCACGCGATCCAGGCGGCCCGATCATGACACGCCAAGGCAGGGTGTACAGAAAGCCGCTGCGCAGCTATCTGTTTGTGTGCACAATGATCCATCGGTGTACACTTGTAGTTGGCTGCAGTACATGGTGCTCTAGTGGTCCAGCGCAAGAAATTTTGCTTCCGTGGCTGGAATGGTGCGCTTCGCTGGTAGATTGGGTACGCTGAAGTTACACGCAACATTTACAAAAGACCATAGCGGGTCCATAGGGCGCCGTTTAGGCAGTATCAAGCCTAAATATCGAAATGTGTTTAGTGCCGCGTTGAAATGTGAGCCCGTTCTTGCTCTTAGCCACCGGAGAAGCGCTGTGCCTGCGAAGGACTCGCCCAGTCTTGACAGCTGCATCAATAAGACCTGAGACGCCAAAAGGCGGAGCGGAAGAGACTCGCCTTCATTAGTGACTTTCGTGTTAGAAGCCGCCTGAGGGACTCCCATCGCCAAGCGAAGACCCTTTCTGTGCATGCCTCTAGGCGTTCGAACTGGATCGGTTATGGTGACATCGGGGGCAGCTGATAAAGAATGCGGCTTGTTATAACCGCGTCATTCAATTTAGGCATGGACATAGGATTGTTGCCCCAACGGACCCCTGCCGTGCGACGAAGAGCGTTGATCCTTTGCACTGATGCAGTGACTATACCATCAACCGCACGTCGCCATAATAGCTTGTTGTGAATGGTAATGCCCAGGAAACGGACACTTGTTGCACAACAAATTGAGTGGCCTTAAATATTCAGTGAAAGACGTGTTGACTTCCGTCGCGCGCCCGGGAAGAGCATGAAGGCCGATTTTTCCGCTAATAAAGATAGACCAAGAGTCAACAAATCACGTTCAATGATTGAAATAGCGCTCTGTGCTATCCGGGCCAAATGTTTGTGCCGGTACCCTAAGATCCAAATGCAGATGTCATCGGCTAGAGGATATTTTGACTGCTTTCAGAGCTAGGTGCAGAGTGTCAGGAAGGCTGGCCATGGTAGCGTTAAAGAGCAAGGGAGATGGAACACTTCCTTGTGGGACGCCGAGGGAAACACGTCTCTCTTCGCTCGTTATATTTCCAAGCTTAACACGGACATAGCGGTCTCTGAGAAAATCGTGTACGAACTGAAGAGCATTTCCCGACAAACTCGTGGATTGGAGTTCGTTCACGATGCCTGCATGAAGCACACAATCATATGCCTTGGCAACGTCCATGAAGACAGCGAGTGTCGAGAGTCCGCTGACGTGGTGGTGCTCGATGTGGCTTAAGGGGTCCAAAACATTGTCCTGGGCACTCAGTCGTGGGCGAGATCCGGTTGTACACGATGGCCATCGTCTTCCTTGTTCAAGGTACCAAATTTGTCTTGTACATATTAATCTTTTCATCAACTTAGATACGCATGATGTAAGAGGTACTGGTCGATATGATGCGAGGCTCGCAAGATCCTTTTCGGACTTTAGGACTCGCACCACCCATGCTGTCTTCCAAACAAATGGCATCTCTTTCGTGCTCAAGATATGATTAAATATGTCCAAAAGGGCCTTTTTCGCTCATATGGCAGATTTGTCAGCATTTCATTGCTGATCAAATCAAGACGCACGGCGCAGCGTCTTCTTAATTTGCTTAGTGCCATATCTAGCTCTCGAAAGGTGAATGGCATATCCATCGTGTGAAAAGACTGCAATGACAGAGTAATCGCCGCTCGTGCTGATCTGCCAGATGTGTACACGTCTGCGAAATCCTCTGCAAGGGTTTGCAAATCTATCTCTTGTTTCAAAGCGAGTGCTTCGAATGGCCTGTGTGAGCGCATCTTCCCAGAAAGACTATTTATTACTGCCCATATCCTTGTCAGGGGCGTAAACGTTGGTAGACTCTCACAGAAAGCGGCCCGTTGATTTCGTCTTAATTTTTTTGTATGGCGACGAATCGCAGTGTTTATCCTAATATATGTGGTTTTCGCAGACGCATCTCTTTTTGTTCTCATTAGTTTCCCCTCCGCTCGTCTACGTGCTGCGCAGAGGTTCTTCAATTTCAAATCAGGAGCAGGGAAATGGTCGGGCAGTTTCAACAACGAAGTTGCCGCTCGCTTGCTTTGCAACATATCTGCGAACAGATCACCAGTGAATTTGTCCAACGTTTCTCTGTAGTTGTCACAGCGTGTTACATTGCAGAATTGTCGACCAGCAGTTCGAAATCACAAGATATTGGTGAAGATGGGGAAATGGTCGCTACCTATCTTGTCGATGTACCAGAAGGTCAGTGGAGTGAAGTGCAAGGTCTATTGCACTCCATGAATCTGGTGGCCTGAAAAATGTAGGTTTGCCATCGTTCGCCACACATACCTCGGCAGCATCCGCAGCTGCTAGAAGTTCCTTGCCTCGGGAATATACACTCTTATCTCCCCAGAGTGGATGGTGTGTGTTAAAATCACCACAGATTTTTCGAGGAGCGGGACATAGAGTGTAAAGGTCCTTTAGGAAAGTCTCAATGGAGAACTTTTTGTCGTGGGCCTATGTACACCGATACCACACTCAGATTTCGGTTTTCCAGGCACACTTGCACAGCAGCGACTTTCAGTGAGTTGGAACAAAAGTCTTGCACTGGTAAGGCGACTTGAGGTATTTCCCGCCTTATGTATATCATTGCGCTTCCATTTGCAAACGACGTTATGCTCGGGTTGCCGTGTCAGGTGTACACTGGGAGCGTCCTTGCATTCGGTAGACCGGCTTCGGAGAGGGTTAGAATCGGTATTGGAATGTCGCGCAGGAAAAGGTTGAGTTCGCTCAGACGTTTTAAAAGACTGGCGCAGTTCCATTGCATTATTAAGGGCACTTTTGAAGGACGAAATAGACCAGGAGGGTGAGACATTGCCATTACTCTACTGTGTGTATGTGGAAGCAGAGCAAAGTAACACTGACTCTACAGCCAAGAGTGCTTCCAATATGTCCTTTGTCGAACTCGCAGGCATCTTAGCGACGTCTGAACGCATTGCAGTGAACAGAGTGCGAATAACGTGCTCGAGGTTTTCTTGCTGTTTGCTTGCAGATGGTACTTGAGGTGGGCTCAGTGCATCAGCGTAGGTGCGCTTGGCGGACTCTTTCGTGATACATTTCTCACCAGCGTTGAGCACTTGCGTTGACTCAGTACCAGCTCTTGTTGGATTCAGGTGCGGAAAATTTCCTGCGTGCTCGTTGTCCAAACCGCCATGTTGTGGGCCGCTCGACGTTTTTTTTTGTGAGCGATGGTTCGTTCACAGTCTTCGGGCTGAGGACAAACGTCTTATTTCTTCGCTGCGCAGCTGTTCGTGCTGGACATCGGCCGTAGCTAGCTGGGTGGTCGCCGCCACAGTTTGTACAAAGTTTTTCTTTACTTGTAAACGACTTAAAGTCATGAGGCCCCCCGCAGCGCTTACACCTTTGTTCCCCACGACAGTGCTTAGCAACATGTCCAAAACGCTGACATTTAAAACAGCGTGGCGGCGTTTCCACGTAGTCTACAAGCTCGTGTCTGGTGAAGCCAAGGTTGATCTTCTCTGGACGTTCCGAATTGGGAGCGAAAGTGAGAACAACAGAGTCAGTGCGCCTTGATTCCCACTCAGAAAATGAGGTTGGGACCCATCGCATGATTCTTCTTGAGTGGTATACTCCCTGAGGTCTCAGGTAGGTTGACAGCTCTTCGTCCGAGTACCATCTTGGGACTCCTTTTCTAATGCATGTATTTTTCATGTAGCTTTGCGGTACACGGGCAGATATGGCAAGGTCGCAGATAGTGTTGGTCTCTAGAAGCATATTGGCTTGGTGTTCTGTTTCTATATCCAAGACCAGGGCTCCCTGTGCTGTGAAATGGTTCTTGACTGGGGCTCCACCGAGAATCGTTTCAATTTCCGAGTATAGGTCAATAGGATTCACTTGCCTCAAGTTAGCTGCTTCGGATGTTGGAGCAATTAACATAGAAATGCCCAGCGTCCTGTCTTTGCGATGTCGCACAATGCGGAAACCACCCTCATCCGTGTCTAGATCTGTAAGGTTCGCCCCGTTGTGGTCTCCGACGACAGTTGCTTCGTCCTATGATTCAACGCTGTGTTGTCGCTTGCAGTCAGGAATGCTTGCGCAAACCAGCTGGTGCTTCTGGCCTGGTGTCACACATTGGGAGGTCATGGCGGCGTTCTCAATGTGCTTGTTTCGTTTCTTCTAGCACATTTCGACGTGGCGGGCTGCGCAGCACCCGTCGTTTGTCGATACGGCAGGTACCTTTTCGAGTCGTCCGACGTCTTGAGCAGTGCTCAGTCGTAATATAAACAAAAATAAACGATGAATGCAGACAGAGCTGTTGTTGTTGTTGTTGTTGTTTCCCTGTAGAAATGGCTCGTACCCAAAGAAGGGGATTGGCCGATTTTAAGGTGAATTTGCCCTAAACTTTCAGCATTGTGTCATTCTACAATTTTTTTTGTAACTTAATTTTGATTTGAAATACCGATATCAAGTTTGCAGAAAAAAAAATAAGACAAATTTTGAGACAGCAATTTAGCAAGAAAATCGTTTAGTCGCAGTGATGTATTTTTGAACGGCGAATAAAACATCCCTGTGGCTGAAACCCAGTGTAGAGGCTCCAAATGAAAGAAGATCAGGCTGTGATAGTTGCAAGCCCAGTCTTTGAAGAGGTGGTGCTAGTATGCTTTGCCTGAATAAATCGAAACGGCGACAATGTAATAAAAAATGACTGATCGTTTCCTCTTGATTACAGTAAATGCACATAGGGGAATTCAATATGCCTGATCTATGCAAGTAAAAATTGAGGGAGGTAACGCGGCAACGAAATTTCGTGATGACAACTTCCATCATCCTTGATTTAGTCAGTTCACTGCGCCAGGGAAATAACAAGTGTTTGTACTCTGGAGAAGCCGTCAGTGCAGGGTCAGATAAATTTTGCCTGATTTTAAGTGTGCGAAATCGCGCCACCGTAATGTGTACTGTATGGGGGAAAATAGGAATAATTGGTGTCGAAAGGGATGCCTTCGCAAAAGAATCAGCTCTTTCGTTTAACAACAAAACTTTGTGCCCTGGTGTCCAGATTAAATGAATACTTCGGAGATGACAGGGGATTAACGATTTAAAAAGTTTCACTATAGGTGAGTGACCAGATGCGGACAGAGAAGAGCACACTGATAATGAATCAGTTATAACTGCTACAACTGGAATGGAAATATTTACCTTTCGCAAAGCTAACATTATTGCCATGAATTCAGCCAGAAAGACAGGAAGAAATTCCGGTAAGCGAAGTGAAAATGACCACTCAAGTACGGGGCAATATATTCCAACGCCTGATTTTTCATGTGATTGAGATGCGTCCGTTGCTATAATGACATTTGTTGGCAGAGTACTTAAATGGTCCTGCAATAAACCATTTAAAATGCCTGTAGGTAATAGCTTTGCGTGAGTTGGGAAGATATCATGGTAAACAATTTCTGGAGAATTTTGTTGCTCAGTTAAAGGAATCAGATCACGAACGTGTACATTTAGGGGCTCAAGTAACGATTGAACAAATACTATTTGTGGTTTGGTAAATCTGGGCCAATGCACGGAGAAGAATAGGTCAGGATTGGAAATAAAAATAATTTGTTCAGGGTTAAACGGTGCTTCATATAGTCGTAAAAAGGTCTGCACAGTAACAATGTTAAAGCGACATAATAAGGTTGGTATTCGTGCTTCAAGGTATAACACTGCATTTGCAGTATACTTTGGAAGTCCTAAGCAGAGCCGTAAAGCCTCTCTTTCCAACAGAACGAGCGGCCGAAGTTTGTAGGCTGGCGCACCAGAAAAAAGAATGCAGCCAAACTTCAACACAGGTCGGACATACATTTTATATATAATCAAAAGTGCCTTTCTTCTCATACCTGATCTGCAATTGCTCAACCTCCGCAATACCTCCATCGCGCGTACTGCTTTTGTCGCGATGTATTCAATGTGAGGGCGCCAATTTAGATGCTCATTACACATAACTCCAAGATATTTCAATGATTGTACTTGTGGGATATCTTGAAGCTTGTAATTAATAGATATGTGCACGGGATCTTTGATTGGAAAAACGAGAATAGCACATTTACCGGTATTGAGGTTCAACATCAATCCATCCAACGAATGTTATATTTTATTAAGATATGTTTGCAAGATAGTGTAGAGACAGTGGAAGTCATGTGACATAGCAAAGAAAGCAATGTCATCGGCATAAACATAGGTTTTCACTTCTGGATGAACGGGGATGGTACTAAGCAATATGTTGAATAAAACCGGGGAAAGTACTGACCCCTGAGGTACACCTCGGGTTTGCTTGTGCTTACAGGAAGAGAAACCGCCTTGATAACAATAGAATTCTATTCTACTTAAAAATTCCGTCACCCATGCTACTATATAAGGTGGAAGTCCATGACTCCATAACTGATTAGTCAAGATAGAATACTCTACACTATCATATGCTTTACATATGTCTAACGTTACTAAAGCCGCAAAAAGCTTTTTGTGACAGGCAATATGAATACGACTTTCCAGATCTACATGTGCATGCCTTATGGAATATCCAGATCTAAAGCCAATTTGGGAAGAACTCAACAGTTGTTTCTCGTTAATAAACCTAATTATACGACCATGAAGTACCCTTTCAATAAGTTTTACTACATTAGATGTTAACGCTATCGGTCGTATGTTGTCTAAATTATAGCCTGCCCCCTGTTTCTTAAGCAATGGCATAATTTTCGCAATCTTCCATTCAGAAGGGATCCATGCTCTTCTAAGGGAATAATTGACGAGACCTAACAGATCACTCGGATATTCCCTGTGAAGTATTTTTAGCATTGTATTTGTTATTCCATCGGGGCCTGGTGCAGCATTTGGCAATCTTTCCATAGCCTGATTTAATTCGGAAGTCGATATTTCTGTGTAGTCATAGATGGTTGTTGTGTAAGCCGAATTAGGAAGATGCGTTGAGAACCTGTTTTCTAATTCTTTAGCCAACTGATTCAATGATTCCTGTAGTTCCTGTGAGGTGTAAACTACTGAGTCAACGTTTCCTGGTATAGGGGTCTTCTTCCTACCACGAAGGAAGTTGAATAAAGCACGTTTGTTATTTGATTTAGACAGGTACTCGAAATGTTCTTGGTCATATTGCTCTTTCGCTCGCGATACAGTGCGTTTAAATGTTGCCGCAATGAACTGATAATCCTTCCAATTTTTTGGACTCTGATTACATATAAGTCTTTTCCATGCGGCTTTTCTTCTTCTATAATCTCGTGTGCACTCATCATTCCACCATCTACTACGTTGGGCACTTTTGGATGACGACGAAGCAATTACAAATTCTGAAGTGTTCTTGGAGATTTTCAAAGCAGAACAGAGATTTCTGCCGAGGTCTTCATTTTGACCACTGGACACAGCCCTAATGTTGGAACGCAAGCAGTCTTTAAATTTTTTGTAATTGATCAATGTTTTCTTTGTCCTTTCAATAGATTTCACAGCACATGAGATTTCAAAGTATACAGGAAGATGGTCACTGTTTGAAGAGAAATCAATTGTTTTCCAAGACTTTATTGAAACACTTGGGCTGCAAAACGTGAGATCTAATACCGATCGTGTCCGTCCGCGAATAAAAGTAGGCTCTCTATCATTTAGGCAGGTAAGATTTTTATTAATCATCCAATCCCACAGAAGAGTACCAAAATGGTCTGTTCGAAATCCCCATGAAACATGATGTGAGTTGAAATCACCAGTCAGAAGGAAATCATTCTTGCAATTAGCTAAGGCAGTATCTAATTGTTGAGTATCATGCAAACCCGTTGGAAAATATGCGTTTATAAGTGAAAAAGGGTGGTGCCCGGGCAGACAGAGGTCTATTGCCAAAATTTCACAGTCTGTGGACATAAGCTGAAAAGCTATGCTCGCTGTGCGGCAAAATTTATTCGAGACTAGTATAATTAGACCACCTCCTAGTGATGGACGGTCTAACCGAAATGCTCTGAAATTGTTTAAATGATAATTCTTAACAGGGTTAAGCCAGGTTTCTTGTAATAAGATTATATCCAGATATAACTGATTAATTAAGCAAAGTAAGTCAGTAGAAGCAGAAATCAAAGACCTACAATTCCACTGTAGTACTTTCAAGGTATCTATGTTGACGAGCGAAACACTTCAGCAACGGCAGCTTCTAAAATACTCTCCTTAAAAAGTGCACTGGCATTTTCGCTGCCCTTTTTGGGTTTTGTGTTTGGGCAAGGAGATTTTAATGGAGATCCAGTGCGCTTCTGACGCCTGAAATCTTGGCATACGTCCATTTCATTCTGATCCTCCACGTGGGTCGACGTAGAAGGTACGGACAAAATTGGGGTTTTCTCCTCGCGGGATTGTCGCTGTGGGGCTAAATTCGGTATAACTTCCACTGCACAAGGTGCCGACTTGGCCATCGGTACTGCTATCGCAGAAGCCAGCTGTGTCATCTGTGAGCAAAACACTTGAGAGATGCACTCACTCACGCTCGTAACTATGTGTTCCAGCACTTTCGACATCGCCTTTTCTACTGCAGCCTCAATAAGATTAAGAATCTTCGTCTCACTTAGTTGTTCGTGCCTCGACGCGACTCCGGCATATCCAAAGGCTCTATCCTTCACAACTGTTATTGCTTCTCGCCGCGAGCAACGACGTCTGTCCATGATTTCTAGAAGTTGCGTTTCATTGGACCTTGCGGTGCAGTTCAGATAATCGGCCGCGTGATTTCCTGCACAGAGACAGCACTTTTCGATTTCGGCGATGCACTCCTTCGATGGATGGGTATCACCACAGATGCGGCAACGTGAATTTGATTTACAGCCCCCTGCACTGTGACCAAAACGCCAACAGTTTTGACATTGGAGAGGACGAGAAGCGAGACGTTCGACTCTGAAAATGAGCGGCCATATTTTCAACTCGGATGGACAGGAAGTGCCGGCAAAGGTAGCAATAACCGACTCAGTGGGGACTTTCTCACCGTTAACTAATCGGTTGCATCGGTACACAGCTATGACCCCAGCATCAGACAGCTTTTCCAGAGTCTCAGCGGGCGTTCATGTAGAGTCGACTCCTCGTACAATTCCCTTAGTGCACGCTAAATGAGGCGGGATAAATGCACTTACCGGGACCGAAGCAAATGTCTTGCATTTTAGGATGTCAGAAACGCACGAAGGATCTGACGATCTGCATACCAAACCACCTCTTCCGAACTGACGAACATCACTTATCAGCTGAAAGTGCGGCGTCATGGCCTGCAACCCCACCTGGATCGCCTTCGGGTTATTGAGCCTAATAAATCCACCACTCGAGGGCACCAGCGCAACAGGGATGCTTCCAACACCACTGCGGAAAAAAACATTCCAATGACAATTCATCATTAGGCAAGGAGGCTGACCAAGGGCTATGCCCTTGGCCAGGAGATGAATTAGACATTAGCACTAATTCGATTGCTTAAAGAAGTAATATGCCACGTCAGCTAGTTTCAACAGGTCAAATTCACCCAAAAACTCAGCCAAACCACCGTCCGAAAGAGTCCGAAGGGACGAGCCCGGTTCAGAACGAAGCCCGGTTCAGCGGAAGATCAGCGGTGATGGCGTCCGAACAGTTCCAGTGCCACCAGACAGAGCTACTTAGCCAAGCAGCAACAGCTTCGTCGTCTTTCACCTTCTCTTGTTTCAAGAGTCTCTGCATTTTATATATAGTGTAATGTGATCGTTTTTCTTTCGATGAAGCTCGCATGTTTGTACTTTTCATAGGATCTACTATATTCACCTAGATGTTCAAGCTAGTTTGATGTGTTTTTTTTTCTTTTGTCGTAGGCACGCTTAGTGTGGTGCAAATACTGACACTTGCATGTTCTAAAGTATTAATATATCAGCTGATTAAAAGAAGACAAATTTAAGCTACAGTGTTTCTTTATAGTTCTGTGCCTTTACTATTTAATTTTGCCTTTAATTTGCTTACTTTGGTATTGATTGGGGCCTTTATTTTATGGAGCCTCTGTTCTTTTCAGCCTCATTGCTTAAATACATTTATACGGTAAATTAAGTGGTTAATGCATTTTTTGTAGATAAAACGTGCATTTGGGTACTATGTTACATTTAGTTGAGCATGCTTAGGCGAGTAAATATCTAATACATGAAGACATTTTAGTATACAAATCAAGCAGAGACGTGACATAGAGTACATAAATAGTAAATATAGCTAAAGTTTATTGTAACATGAAGTTTTGAGAGAATACGTGCCGAGATATGAAATTAGTTTACTTACTGACTTGATTTGGCTCCTGAGATCATAGGTTAAGTATGCTATGATGGTATTACTGAAAATCACCCTACAACACTTTTTTGGCATGGTCAGTAAACACTGCCTATCGATAATTGTACCTCTTGAGAACATGAGATTCAGAGAATATAGTGCGACATGTGAGATGGAATTCACAATTCATAAAGTCTTCACTCTGACGTAAATTTTTATTTAACTTGAGTGTTCCTGTAACCCTCACATCTCTTTATCACCCTGCCTTCCTTTTCACATTTCTTGCTGTGCTATGCTGTCAATGGTTATGCTGTGTATTACCCTCTCACTCCTTTTTCTCCTTCTAACCCTCCTATCACTTCCTCACCCTGACTTCCATTTCACATTTCTTGCTGTGCTACACTGTCAATGGTTGTGCTATATATTGCCTTCTCAACCGTTTCCTTACCCTTGCAGCACTCTGCCTCCCCTTCAGTTTCCTTTCCGATTTCAGTGCTATATTGCTATACTATGATCGACTATGCTATGCTCAAAGGTGCTTAGCACATACCCTCTTCGTGTTGAGCTGGTCACACAAACTGGCACAATGAAACGCTTAAATAGCTTTGCTGTTTAAACTAGTGCTAAGTTCACCGGTCTTATTTTCTTTGTGCAGGACTGGAGTGGTCCACTCACCCAGCAAGCAAAAGCGGTCTGATGTCACATTATCGACACTGCCACGGCTGTGACTTCTGTGACTATGAGACTGATATCTTGTCTCATATAAAAAGGCACACGAGTGTTCACACAGGCGAGCGGTCATTTCGGTGTCACTTGTGTCCGCAGAGGTTTTTACAGAAAAGCCATTTGGTACGTCACCTGTGCATCCACAAAGGCGAGTGCCACCTCTGCCCTCAGAGCTTCTCAGACAAATCTCATTTGGTACGTCACTTGCGCATTCACAGAGGCGAGCGACCACGAAAGTGCCACCTGTGTTCCAGGAACTCTTGAAAGTCCACAATGAGAGGGCATCTGTACACTCACACAAGCGATCGACCGTTGAAGTGCCCGTTATGTCCTTACACGTTCGTGTCGAAGTGCAACCTCAACAGGCATTTGCGCAGGTGCCATCACAAGTGAATGCTTATGTGGAATTCCCAGTGACTCCTCTATTCGGCTACATCCGACACGGTGCTTTTGAACACTTTGACAGGGAGAAATATTTTATAAAAACCGTAGCCATAACACTATATGACATTACAGCACTAAATCCTGACAATGACAGCCGTATTTCGAGGGGGGAGGGGCCTCCATGGAGCATCGTCAGTGTACGTATATTAATACCATATATAAAAACTCTAGGCGGCAAAATATAATGCTGAGTTCTTCATTAAGGCTGCCTTGTGATTGCACCATTGTTTGAGCTTGTAATACCCTAGAGTTAATAAATATATTATTACTATCATGGTCACTCTGGCACCAGAAATACAGGCACCTGTTTCATGACTGGGATAGTTTTTTTTTGTTTATGGACCCCTCTCTGTAAAATAACTTTCTACTGCAATACCTGTGTTCTGTTCTTTTACTTTTTTTATTTTCTTCCTTACATGTGGTTTTGGCAAATAGCTCATAAAGGCATTTGTTCACCTGACACATTGCTTCTCTCATTGAAGAAAACTACATACGTTCCAATCAGTTGAGCACTACACTATTTCATTGAGGAAGAAACTCTCTTGAGAGGTAAATAAATTAGGAATGCTTGCTCCATGCTTCAGGTTTTTTGTATCACTTGCAGCTGTTCACAATTTGCCTAGTTTTGTTAACGTACATTCATATTGTCTTGCGTTGCACTTAGTGACATTTTTGTGCCCGCATGAGGTGGAGGTTCGTAACGAGATTCTGGCTCCCGTGAAATGTAGGACTTGCATTTAAGAATCTTATCTTTGCAGTGTTGGCTGATCTATAGCTTGAGATTTTATTAGTTCAGTTGAGTCTCCTTGCAAGCTGCCCATATCAGCAACACTGTTCTTGTATCTACAGATGTCCGTAAATTTTTTGCAGTTACGAAACTTTTTATTTGGCAGCCTTTGTCGAATGTACTAATAAAGACCAGTTGAAGAAGCGTGCAGGAGTTTTGAAAAGCTGTTGGGACTTGAAGGCTGCGAGCTTCCTCTTCGTTCCCGTCTTGAACATTCAGCAAGAGAATTACGGCGGAATCCCAATGGCACACATTGTATTCATTTTGTCAGCATTCACGTAATGCATTTTTCAAGCCACACAACTTTTAAGTCTCATACAAGTCATAAAAAGCCCATGAATACACGTGAATAGAAATTTTTTGACTGCTTGTGATCATAGTGTTCTTTTTCTGATGTGCCTTTGTTACTTCTCGGGCACCAATATCAGCGACAACTCTGTTATTGCTGTTCAGTACGCGTCAAAAGAGCCCTCTAACACTTCTCCAACCGCTGTGCTCTATTTGAGGACTACGTCGATAGAAATACAGAGCAGGTAAATACATATAGGAATAGCAACAACAGGACTACGTAGTTTATGTTATTGAGCAATAAAGAATTAGCGTGCAAGAGCACAAAAAAATGTCCTGTATTCTCTTGCTCACTACAATTTATGGCACTTTTGATGACAGAGCTCGAAACATCTAATCTAATCACTTTTGTGGCATATGTATTTTGGAATGTTTTTATTTTCAAGCTTTTGAATCATGATAAATTGCAATATTTTTAATATGGGTGTTTGTTCATTTATCAGTTGCCCCAGCAAAATTAGTTGTGTAAATGCTATTAGTGTCCTGTATGTTGAACGTTTTGCATTGGTAATTCTTGATACTGCAATGCTTCCAGTGGTGATGTGTGAATCCGTTTGCATTTTATTGCTTTCAGTGCGCTAAGAATAGCTGCGTGGTGGCTGTTTGGCCCTCATTCGTTGAGGCAATAGAATAGAACAGGTATTAGAAGCGTCAAACAGATATTTATATATATATATATATAAATATATATATATATATATATATATATATATATATATATATATATATATATATATATATATATATATATATATTGTGAGAAATATTTATGCATTCTATCTCTTCATCTGTATATACTCATCATCACCACTCCAGTTTAGTTTGTGGGGCACATACTCGATACAATAAAAAAGAGTTTTGAGGGTCCTGAACGCCATCTGTAAAAATATCGAATTTCCTATATCTAACCCCTGATAAGTATTCTAACTCGGGAAGTACTGAAATTACTGGTCCATCGAGTGATGCTCGTGCCAAAGCATCTGCCAATTCATTTAATTGTAATCCGCAGTGACCTGGGACCCACACTAATTTGAGGAGTTTTAAATGCGGCGGTGCAAATGTGTGGAACGCTGCTAGGGCATGAGATTGTTCAGAAATTGTCAGAGCTGCACACACCGTTTAGATAGTTTAGAAAATATCACACAATGGACAGATTATCAGCACCTCAAATTTCCATGGAAAGCCCAGTGGAGTCCGTCAAAAAAACTTGAAATGATAATTTCTAGATTCCGGTGCCGTGTCCCCCCATTAAATTTTTATTTACACGGAGCTGGTCTGACACTTTCCCCCCTTTGTCCGTTCTGCGAAGAATCAGAAATTATTGAACATTATTTTGGCACATGTCGTAACTATGCATTAATTAGGAAACGACTTTTAGCTATTCCATTTGCGAAGCTAGGTTTAAACTTAACCGCAGAAAATGTTCTAAGTTTTGGTGCCTCTGTTTTGGGAAATTGCCACAGAGATGCATTCGATGCGGTGTGTAATTTTATTCAAGACTCTAAACGTTTTTCAACATTAAGCCTTCGTTAACAAATACTAAAAAAAACGGGTCGAAAAATAATTTTCGATTCTGGATAAATCCGTGACATACCAAATTAATCGGGTTTGGCAAAACCAGCTGTCTGGTTGGCTCCCAAAATCAAGTTGTAGCTATTACTGTCTACTTTGTTATTGATTTTTTCTCACTATCTAAATCTTTGGTTTATTTCTTTTTTTTCCCAACATACTGTCTTAACTATACAACTCCCCCCCCCCTTTTTTTCGTTGTAAGCAATAATGCAGTTATCGTTCATATGAGGCTATTTGTTCTCTTGGCCAATCCCCCAGAGTGGGTAAGAGCCATGGATTAAAGGATACAAACAAACAAACAAACTGAACGCCATCTTACATGTGTTGGAGAGTGCTGCCCGGTTCTTGCGTCCTCTCGCACTCTCAGACACCTCCAGAATCTGCTTGAACGCATCCCTGGAGTTCCTTTCAGGCCGCCGCTTAAACGACCTGGGTTCGGTAATGTCGCAAGCCGACCAACCCAGTGCACCAGCTTCGCCACCACTGCCATCGCCAAGAAATCCTTCTCACCTCGTCACCAGCCCTCAAAAGGATCCTCCGCTGTTCGCAGGGCTTCTGGGTGAAGACATGGAAGACTGGCTCGAGTAGTGAGATCAACAACTAGGATAAGCCTGGAAAACTCACCAACGTTGCATTCTACTTGACAGGTGTCCCGAAAACGTGGTTTTTCAACCACGCTGCAGATTTTCCGACATAGCCCGCCTTTACACATCAGCTCCGCCAGATGTTTGCCTACCCATCAGTGTGCTTGGATATCGCCAAGAAGAGGCTTGGTGCACGTGTTAAACACCCCGGCAAGTCTTACACTTCTTACATCGAAGATGTTCTCACCCTCTGCCGCCGCATCGACAATTATATGGCGGAAAACGACCGGGTGCGCCACCTGCTGAAAGGCATTGCGACTGTCGCTTTTAATGCGCTTGTGGTGCAGAATCCTCAAACCGTAGCCGATGTTGTCACTACCTGTCAGCGCCTTGAGGAGCTTCAGACCACTCTTGTGCAACCTGATATGTCTGATCTGAGCTCGAGTCATGACACAACAGAGCTGCGTGCATTGATCCGCTCTATAATCGGCGAGGAACTTCATGCACAGGCTTCACCTCACCACCTTGATATTCGAACTACGCCACCTGCTACTAGTCCATGCGACGTCGTGAGGGAGGAACTGGCCTCGATGACTGACACACCAGTTTCGAGCTCACATCCCGGGCCTATACGAAGTTAAGCTCACGTGTCTGCAACAACGCCTGCGCTTTTAAGACGGCGTCCAGGACCCTCAAGACTCTTTTTTATTTTCTCGAGTATGTGCCCCACAACCTAAACTGGAGTGGTGAGGATGAATATGTACAGATGAAAAGATGGGACACATAAATAATGCTCACAATATATATATATATATATATATATATATATATATATATATATATATACATTGTGATGACGAAGACCGAAACTGGCACTCTGGCACAAACGTGCATGCTAGGTGAGTGAGGAAGAAGAGACAGAATAAGAACAGCTTGAGGCAAGCCCATTGGAGCAACGAAGGCAGCTTTGGGGCACCCTCCTGCAGCTATCAGACCAGCTCGACGGCGTTGCCTCAGTGATATCAGCATTCTCACAAGCCGCCCCACCATCGCCATCCACCTACGAACTGCCAGAACTCGACGGGTTCTGGAACAATGCCGACAGCTGGGTGGCAACCGTCAACGTGCTAGCAATGCGCGCGGCCTGAACAGAGAATGAGAAATGGTATGCGGCCATAGACCGTCTTCGGGAAGGTGCAGCGGCGTGGCACCGGTATGAAGGTTGGAAGAAGCAGTCATGGGCGGAGTGGAGCTTCAAGCTCATAGCTGCTTTCAGTCCGATTCCCTGTGCCACCTGCCCATGCAACTTGACCTTCTCTCAGGACAAAACTGGGGAAAAGCCTGACCTAAAAGATGCAATTTGAGCCCCTACCATCCTGTCATCTCTCGGTGACCAAGATGTAGGGAACAATCACGATCGTGTAACTGTGCCTTGCACAGGCATTTCTGCGGTCATATTTAGAGCTCCTGAGGAGCACCAGCCAGATGGTGCAGCTGTGTCCGGCAGGTCCGTGATGGCAAGCTTTGCACAACGCTCCGCAAGAGGCCCCAACACAGATCATCCGGTCGACTTAGAGGCACCGGCCCCCATCCTACTGAACATTCTACCACCTAGTGAGACAGGTCTTTCTGCTGAGTCTAATAACATCCAATCTGACCAGACGGAAGAGGATATGTGTGCGACGCATGCACTGCCTGAATCGGTAGAGTCTCCAATTTTCGAAACGGCTTCCGTCGAGGATCTCCCGCCAGTACGCAGCATGGCTTCAAGAATCGCTGACTTTATAGCGTCCGGGAGCCCCATAGCGACGATGCTGCGCAAGTCACGTACTACGCAAGTCACGGTGCAGGAGCCACGCCACAGGTCACCACGAAGGATTCACCCCAAGTTAGTGCAGATGTTTAATCGCACCAAAAAAACATCCCTCAATCCGTCGGAAATTGCGCAGCCGGCTGCGTAAGATGCTACTTGTTTCGCTGCTGGAACCACCATTTCCTGCCCTGTTTTCTAAAATGTGATGGGACAAAGGAAAGCTTTCTGTGATCAACCTGCGACCATGTCGATCCAGTCGGGGCCGCCCGCCAGAACCTTCTCCAAGAAAAGCACACCTGCGCGGGAAACTTCTGCCACGAGAATGGCTGCTCAATCCACCAAAACAAAATCGAAGTCGAACTGCTTTCTCTGAAAAGTCGCAGCGTGGCCGAGTCTATAGACTGCCACGCGACAGTCAATGTCGTCCCGCGGAGTCATCATCAACGAAGAGACCAACCAGGACCCAGTTCCTACCACGACATAGCAAACGACCCAGACGGCATAGCCGGTGTCGGCCACCGGAGCCAATTTCGACAAACCTCCAGCGTAGTCGGGGCCGACCACGACGATGCAGCCGACCCCGCCAACCCGAAGCAAAATCAACTGCTGCAGCTAGCCTCACCCACATGAACATTGTCGTGTGGCCCATCGACAATTCTTGCAGTCATGGCCGAGTGTGATGACGAAGACCAAAACTGGCACTCTGGCACAGACGCGCATGCTAGGTGAGCGAGGAAGAAGAGGCAGAATAAGAACAGCTGGCCCAGGATCGGGTGTTGTCTATTTCTCTTCATTACTATATATATATATTTTCGAAAAGCCCGACCTTGGCGAAAAGCCCGACCACTGTTAACGACGTAATTAGCCTCTGCCAAAGCTATGATGAATTGCGGAAGCAGCGAGCTCTGACAAGACGTCCTCCAGCGCACGATTTGGCATCGCTGTCTAGTGTGATCAGTGGTCATGACCACGCGTCACTAATAGCCGAAATAAAAGCATTTGTCCGCGAAGAAGTTGCACGACAGCTTTCCTTGGTGCCTTTCACACCAGAAGCTACCACAACTTTACCATCGTCTCTACGTGACGTCATTCAAGGAGAGGTCGCCGAGGCCTTACCAGCTGCTCGCGAGCCTAATCTTGTGGCTGCTCCTCTCACCTACGCCGCGGCTGCAGCCATGCCAACTCGCAAGGCGCCTGCGCCTCCGTTCCAGCCTCGCGCGAGCTATCCCCCAGCTCCAGTTCACTGGACCAGCACTAACACCGCCAACCCGTGGCGCACCCTCGATAATCGCCCGATATGTTACGCTTGTCGATACCCCGGACACGTCGCAAGGTATTGTCGCCGCCGGACGCATATCACCAATGAAAACCGCCGTGAGCCTTTCTTCCCGCTTGACTCCAACGCGCGATACGGTTCCTCCACTCCAATGCCAGCCCGCTACCAGGACGACCACCGCCCTCGGCCGGGACGTCTTCGCTCG
The DNA here is from genome assembly GCF_043290135.1 of Rhipicephalus microplus. Lineage (NCBI taxonomy): Eukaryota > Metazoa > Arthropoda > Arachnida > Ixodida > Ixodidae > Rhipicephalus > Rhipicephalus microplus. The sequence continues at coordinate 111,427,654 of NC_134707.1, read as the reverse complement.
CCCTCTCCACGCCGCCGCTCGCCTTCTCCTATGCGTCGACGGCCCGCACCTAACGAGGAGGAAAACTAGACGACGCAGTTCCTGAGGCAAGAACTGCGCAAGTTTCGGTTTGCCCAACTCCTCATTTGTCACCTACCAATGTTATTGATGTGTTCGTCGAAAATATCCCTACTGTCGCTCTTGTAGATACCGGTGCAGCTGTTTCGGTTATAGATGCTGGATTTTGCCGCTCAATTCGTAAGGTTACGACGCCTTTCTCCGGATTATCGCTTCGCACAGCCAGTGCTCAACCTGTTCAACCGACCGCAGTATGTACAGCCCGCGTGACAATTCAGGACGTTCTGTATACGATAGAGTTCGTGGTTCTTTCATCATGCTCCCATAATATCATTTTGGGATGGGACTTTTTGTCGCGTCATAACGCCGTAATCGACTGTGCTAGGGCTGAGGTCGAATTTTGCTCACTGGATGACCAAGCGTCCGTCGACACCCAGTTTGCCGCTAAACTTGTCGTTAGCGATGACACCTACATCCCTCCATGCTCTTTTGCGTTCGTGCCAGTTTCATGCAGCGCCATATCCGACGGCACGGTCTTCTTCACACCATCTCCAATATTCGTCGCCCGAAGAGCTCTCCCCCTGCCTTTTGCTGCTCTCGATCTTGTAGAAGGGTCAACCACAATGCCAATTTATAATCATGAGTCGTCGTCTTTATCCCTACTTTGTCGCGAGTGCCTTGGCCACGTTGAGACAATCAGTTCTTCCAGAATTATATCCATCCCTGATGAGGTGCTTTCTACCTCCGTCTGTGAACTGGCTGTCGTCTCAGCGCCTGACTCAACGTCGGCAAACATATTTCAACCATTCATCGCTGCAGATTTGACATCTTCGCAGCGTTCGCAACTCCTCACCATTCTTGAGAGCTACCGCCACTCTTTCGACGTTGAACAAACATCTCTCGGCCGTGCCTTAGCAGTAGAACACCACATCGACACTGGGTCCCACTAACCGCTGCGACAACGACCATATCGCGTGTCCGCTACAGAACGCCGCGTCATTGCTGACCAAGTAGACGACATGCTTCGCAGAGGCGTCATTCGACCTTCACAGAGCCCATGGGCGTCTCCGGTGGTTCTCGTCAAAAAGAAAGACGGTTCTATTCGTTTCTGTGTCGATTTCCGGCGATTGAACAAGATCACGCTGAAGGATGTCTATCCACTACCGCGCATTGACGATGCTTTGGACAGTTTGCAGGGTGCCGAGTTCTTTTCCTCGTTAGACTTGCGGTCAGGCTACTGGCAGGTGCCTATGGCGGAGGCCGATCGCCCCAAAACCGCTTTTGTCACGCCAGACGGCTTATATGAATTCACCGTCATGCCCTCCGGACTTTGCAATGCACCTGCAACGTTCGAACGAATGATGGACAACATCCTGCGTGGACTAAAATGGAAGATATGCTTGTGTTACCTCGATGATATCGTGGTCTTCGCCCCTAACTTTGACACACACTTACGTCGCCTTCAGCACGTCCTTACTTGCTTAACTAACGCCGGTTTGCAATTAAACCTCAAAAAATGTCGATTTTCCATGCGTCAACAGAACATTTTGGGCCACGTTGTTTCCAAGGAAGGCATCCTCCCGGATCCCGAGAAATTGCGAGCTGTTACGGCGTTTCCTAAACCTGCCACCATCAAAGAACTTCGAAGTTTCATCGGCTTGTGTTCGTATTTCCGGCGATTCGTCCGAAACTTCGCGTCTATTATATCACCTCTCACGCAACTTCTCAGCAGCTGTAAAGACCTCTTATCGTGGTCTCCTGCCTGCGACGAGGCTTTCACCACCCTGCGACGGCTTCTTATGACGCCACCCATTCTACGCCATTTTGATCCTGAAGCTCCAACTGAAATCCACACCGACGCCAGTGGTGTAGGCCTGGGTGCTGTGCTCGCACAGCGTAAACCGGAACATCAGGAATACGTCGTGGCATACGCTAGTCGCACACTTACCAAGGCTGAGAGCAACTACAGCGTCACAGAAAAGGAGTGCTTGGCCATTGTGTGGGCCCTTGGAAAGTTTCGCCCATATCTATATGGTCGTTCTTTTGACGTCGTGACCGACCACCACGCGCTGTGCTGGCTTTCGACGTTAAAAGACCCATCTGGCCGCCTCGCTCGCTGGGCGTTGAAAATTCAAGATTACGACATACGCGTGGTTTATCGGTCAGGACGGAAGCATGCTGACGCCGACGCCCTTTCCCGTTCCCCCCTGTCCCAGAATGCCACAGCTGACTCCGCTTGCGATTCCACATTGTCATCGCTTGACTTTGACACCATTGCTATCGAACAACGCAATGACCCGTGGACTGCGTCTCTCCTCAATCATCTCTCCGACACTTCTGAACTCCCAAAGACGCGAACGCTTCGGCGCCAAGTTCCACAGTTCTCGATACGTGACACGCTTCTCTATCGACGTAACTACGCACCAGAGGGACGCAAGTGGCTGCTCGTCGTTCCACGAACCCTGAGGTCGCAGATTTGTTCCTCTTTTCACGCTGACCCACAATGTGGCCACGCAGGAGTCTTCAAGACCTACGAAAGGCTTCGACATCGCTACTACTGGCGTGGCATGTATACCTTCGTCCGCAACTTCGTCCGCTCTTGTGCCGAATGTCAGTGCCGAAAATCTCCACCACACGCCTCCGCCGTTGAACTGCAGCCTTTACCATGCCCTTCCCGACCCTTCGAACGGGTTGGAATAGATATTTATGGGCCACCTCCATTGACTCCGACTGGCAACAGGTGGATAATAGTTGCCATTGACCACCTAACGCGCTATGCTGAGACCGCTGCTCTTAAAACGGCTACAGCACAGGAGGTTGCCACTTTCCTACTGCGTCATTTTGTGTTGCGTCATGGAGGCCCTCAAGAACTCCTCAGTGACCGCGGCCGCCCCTTCTTGTCCGAGGTCATTGAAAAATTGCTCACTGAATGTGCTATTGTACATCGCACATGTACCGCTTACCACCCACAAACCAATGGGGCTACCGAGTGCTTTAATCGTACTCTCGGTAACATGCTATCTATGTATGTGATGCCTGACCATTCTAACTGGGACTTAGTTCTCCCATTCATTACATACGCCTATAATACGGCAACGCAAGCGACAACAGGCTTCTCCCCTTTTTACCTCCTCTACGGCCGTCACCCCTCCCACACCATTGACACCATTTTGCCCTATCGACCAGACGCGTCCGAGTGCCTACCGATCTTGGACGCCGCCAGACACGCAGAAGAATGCCGCCAGTTAGCTCGTCGCTTTACCTGCGATGACCAAAACAGGCAAAAAGCAATTCGTGATGCCCAGACCTCAACTCCCGTTTTTCTTTCGGGTTCTCTTGTATGGCTGTCAGTGCCGCATCGCACACCTGGGCTCTCTTCCAAACTTCTGCCAAAGTACGATGGGCCATAACGTATTGTCGAACAAACTTCGCCAGTAAACTACCTCATTGAGCCTCTTACGCCACCATCAGACTTGCGACGTCGCAACCGCGATGTTGTACACGTCCAGAGGCTCAAGCAATACCACGGTTAAACGGCGCCTGCCCAGGACTATGTCGCCAGGATGGCTCCTTTTTTCTCCGTGGGGCCATTGTAAAGAAGAGGAAGTACTCCGGCGCAGAGGCAGCAGCATCGAGTGTGCAGCAGCGGCTCGAGCTCGGAAATTGCGGCTGGTGCATCGCCTTCCAAGCCTACCAAGCACCAACCTTTCTGCTTGATAAATCTCCTTTATAATATATATATATATATTATGCTGAAAATGATGTGCTCTCTTGTTTCCAAGATTTATTCTGGCAGCGTTACTAATTTGCAGTGCACTGTAGCTAGATTTCTACTTGGTGGTGGGCTTGTCATTTTGCCTTAATCCTTCGTAGGACAGTGGTACAAATGTGTGTTAATTTTTCATTGTGTATAACACCCGTAAATAAAAATGGCCGGAATGGGTACCACTTCTATTAGTCGTGCAGGTTACCGAGAAATAGTATCAGACTATTTCAAGTTATCACTTCACTGCGAAATGTAGCACTAACAGCAAATTGGATTTCGCTCATGTCTTCATCACTGCTCACTATCTGCTGTATTGGCCTAAATGAGCACCTTGAAAACATCACTGAGAGATCTCTTTAAAAAGATCCAATTTACCCACATATTGATGAACGCCTTGCAAACCACTCGCAGCACAGATTTTTTCTGCTCTCATTTTTGAGTTTCCTTTGTCAGTCCCTTTTTGTGCTCGATCTTAGTTATGGTGTTATTCCTGATTGGCTGATATTGATACACTTCGACATGGTCAACAATTACCATTTTGTTGGAGTAAAAGGTTTATTTGCTTAAGCAGCATCAATTATAGTTTGCTTTAGTAGTAGCGAAGTACTGTAGTCAGCAAATCGCATTGGCTGATGTATACGCCTGTCGCTTTCGTGTGTGTTCGGCCTAAATGCTCAGTAGCTACTTCTGTAGAAGATGCCAAGTTTTCAAGTGCATTGAATGCTTAAGTAAACAGTCCCATTAAAGTTGTAAACATTGTTCTTCTTAACGTTTTCCCTTTTTATACCACCCAGAAACGTCGGAGCACATATGTACCACTTTTATGCCACATGATAAAAAAAGTGGTGTATGAGTGTACCATTGTTTTCTTGGTGCTTATTGTGCCAGTTTTCTTAAAAGTAGTGTCAAGTATTTTTTTTAGTTATCTGAAATGGTTTTTACATATACTAAGCGAAAACTTTCATTTCAAAAGTGGTGTTTCACAGAGGGTTACAAGGGTAATATTTGTCGAATGATCAATATGAACAAAGTTTTACCAAAAAAACTGGCTTGCATCAGAAAACACAAATGAGCTTTTTTGTGCCTTTCATTTGATTGATGAGATGTAAATTGTAATTATGAGAGCTCGTTCTTAAAAGTGATGAGTTTAACATGATGCAGAAACTGTGGGCAGCTTTGGATTCATTTGCTCAATGAAGCCCTTTACTACACTTGAATCTACATACTAGATAAGAATTTTTACTCCTCATACCTCTGTGAAAAGGTTGCTGTCGAACTTCTGTGTCCATAGAAAACATGTAACCCTAAAAGGTTTGTGAAGGGAAAGACCATTTTTTCCGTATCAGCAAATTACAATCTCGCCATACCGAAAACACCAACCTGACCACGAAAAGAAGCTTGATAAGCAAGACAGAGTGCAAAAAGAAAATGTGGGTGGTGATAGAATCCACTGGGAGATGCGCAGTTTATAAGCATTGAGAACGATCGACAATGTCCTCTGAGTCCACCAGAGACTTATCATACGAAGTAGAAAGAAATTTTATTGGTCAATGTTGCCAATAAATTTTGTGTTTCTTGAATACACCAGACCTGCATGGGTCTGAAGTCCATTTGAAGATTGTTTATTTGATAAGGGATCGCTTACCATGCTTTAAATACTGACACTCACATATACTTTGATTACAGGAATGAGGTATTGTTAGCAGTATTGAATGAAGTGGTTTACCAAACGAAGTTCTTTTACACTACGAAGCATTTACTTTTTAAATTTTATGTTATGTTATCTTGTTGATGTTTCTTTTTTCTAGCTTTATAAAATGGATCCTCTGTTTCAGTGAGCATTGCTTACATGGCACTAGTGTATTGAAGGAATTTTTTATTGTGCTTTTATTTCTACACATTACCACGCATTTGGGTTTTCTAGTATTTTCAGTTGAGCTTGTTTATGTAAAGAAATGTGGCACGTAATAAAAGAACAGTGAACTGAAACTATACATTTTGACTTGGTGAATGCACACTAAAAATTGCAATATTCTTAATTTCACTGCTCTAAGTTTTTTTATAGATAAGGAAATCTATTTCAAAATTCACTTTTACATGTGTCGCTGAAAACTACTAAGGTAATGTCATGGATTTCAAGGTATTCTTTCACAATTTGTCCACATCAGCACTAAAATACTATGACATTTGACAACCTAAGTGTCTGGCTCACTCATAAAACAGTCTGCTTCACTTTTCCACAAGTATAAAGAGAGGAACAGTGAGTGCCCCAATGGTCTACTTGTTACGTCGCTCTATTCTGACTGAAAGTCGTGGGATGGAATCCCAGCTAACGCAGCCGCATTTTAAATGGGGATGAAGATATTGGGGCCCGTGCAGTTTATTTAGGCTTGCAGTGGAGAACTTCAGGTGGTTAAAATTTCCAGAGCTCTATTGTACCTCACAATCGTGTGGTTTTGGGACGCTAAACTCCAGATATTGAGGAACTGCATAAGCCTTTCTAGACAGTGCCAAATCTGTGATGTTACGGCAGCTGGTGAGGGAGTTTCTTTAAGGCGGTGTTGCCACCTGCGTTCTCTTTTTGCGTGTACTGTTGCTTGCTGTCGTCGTGCAGCCAGAATGGTGGTTCTGGTATCGATTTTAACTGCACTGTCTCATCAAAATTGTTAAGTGAGAAACCAGGCAAATCCTGCCACGGAATATATATTTTATAATTTTGTGCAACTGTCGATTATAGCACACAGTCTTGTAGGAATCTGCAATCTTGATAGGAGATTGGCTAGATTCCATGCGTCTGTTTAGGCCATAGTTGAGATATGATACTACTGATAAGAAGCAGACAGTGTCTAGTTATGGCCGCTTATATTTGAGAATGACTTTATGGTGTAGAAACCATTGTGGGTAACTCCTGATTTCTCTTCACCACCTGAGGCCCTTGCAATGCACACACACCTAAACACAGTAGGACCAGTAAAAAAAAGCTCTCTCTCTCTCGCACACAAACACACAAACAAAAAAAGACTAGAAGAACGTGGAGACTCAGCGCTACAGTCACAATACAAAGTTTATTGGAAGGGGACCTGAACTTACAAACGTAATACTGTGAATTTCGAGTGAGGCCAGCTTCAGAAAAGAAATTTGGGATAGGCATTAATGCATGAAACTTGCATTTATTAGAGCTAAGGTTCTGTGAAGAAAATTTAAAGCGAATAGAATTGGTAAAAAAAAATCTGGTGCATGCACAGAGGTTAGTTGTTATTGCAGTGTAAATTATTACCGAACTATTGGACTCATATTTAGGAACGAATGAATGACCCAAACAAATTTTCTGCAATATTCATTTTTTCGTGTTGAATATTCCCTAAAATGTACATGAGATTGAAAATTCTTGCTGAAGCACACTATGTCCACCGTCTCATCAAACACTGAAGTGGCTTCCCAAAAGGACTTCACAAAAATATTTCCACAAGCAGGGAAGAGACATTAGGCAACAAACATGCTTAATTCACCATTGGCTCAGCGTATGTGGTCCTTTCCTTGCTAGTTGTGCACAGAAATGGCAATTCACATCTCAAGATGATGAACCCTCGTTGGAAGGTGTTTAATAGAAGCATTATTGTTTTGACAGGCAAAGCGTGAGCAGTGACTAGCATCACACACTATGAATATCATGAGTGTCCTAGTGCCATTCCTAAACAATGCTACTGAAAGTGTTTTTTTCGCTGACTTATTGCCTCGACCGAACAGGGGTGTTCTTTCTCTGTGATGCACACTTTCACTGTTTCATATGGCAATCACTCTTTTGTCCGAAAAAGAGTGATAACTTTTACTTTAAAAGCATCTCTTATAAAGTCATCTTTTACAATGTCATCAATCTTTGTTCAAATTTTTGAGTAGACTAAATGCATTCATTGCTGTGATGTACCTTGTAAAATAAACTTTATTTAGCTCCTTTCAAAAGGTGGCATTGTCTTTTACATTTTGATCAGTAAATTTGATGAAGTCTAGAGGTGAAGTGAAAAAAGAAGTATAATAGGTTGTATTCAGTCAGTTCTGTTGAATTTTCCAGTTTCTTGGTGGTTTTTTCACGGGACGTTCTGTCATGTTCATACGACCTTTTTGAAAATCCCTGTGTAACAATCTGCTTCATGTAATGGTCTTTCTAATTTGCAGCAAGCGGGAATTTCGTTTTACACATTTTTATAAGTAATTGGCTTATGAAATATTGAACCTCAATTAAAAGGTAATTTAGATGCAAGAATACAGCATGCTCTAACTTGACATGCACAACTAGAGTGCAATTCACGTAGCAGTGCTCCTAAAGATGATAGTCATTCTCTTTTAGTTCATCGTTTCTCACACATTGTTATTTTTCCTCCTTCAGGTGCAAGTTGGCAAGCCTAATGGGAATCTTATGCTACTGTTGGATGGAAAAAATTTAGTTTGAACTGCATTTTTTGTTTTTGTTGCATCATTCTTTCTACCTTCTTTCAGTGATGTCTGCATTTTACGTAGTGTGATTTTATTCATCTGTTTTTATTGAGCTTACTTGTTTGTGCCTTATATAGAATGTATTATACTCACATGGACGTTCAAGCTAGTTTATTGATTTTTCATTTGCTTTGTATTAAGTTAGGTAATCATATTTCTTTTGATTTATATAAAGAATAATATGTAGTAAGGTTTCTTGATAGTGGTGTTTTGATTTACATTTGTAATTTTGTGATCTGTTCATTGCTTCATTTTGTGTTTTTTTTTGTCATCATACAAATCATCAGGTTCATTAAGCATCAAAGCTTACTTAGAAGTTATGCATTCAAGCCATTTTTATACTTTTCTGACCAATGAATGAAAAATTACATGAAATTGTGTTTTTGGTAACCTTATATGAATATGACTATGCTTATAAATGTGACATGCATTAGGACATTGAAGCTGAGAAGCAAGAAAAAGATGTCATGCAGTATTGTGGAATTCTACAATCGGGATATAAAATAGGCTCAACTTTATTTGGTTACTGAGGTAACACCGTAGTTGAACTTTCTGCAGGTATTAATAAGATGCGGGCTTACTGACTATTTGCTTCATGGACAAACCACACTTAATATCTTGTCGGCTTCTCTGTCTGTTAGTTGTCAATTAATATTGCGGCTAACAAAAAACAAGACATTTTTAATTCATGCGCGTAGATAAAAGTTGTGCGTCACTGCAACGGAGCGGTGACTTAAAAGCAGCATGTCCTCCGCACTACATAGCATCATAACTCATGATACAACTATTTCCTCTTTCTGTGTGGTTAAAAAATGATGGCCAGTGTGAAGGAACTCGCATAGTGTTCCGACTGAAAAACATGATTTTTTAAAGTTTTCAAAGTGGCTGCATCGCAGGCAAGAACCCCACCAGCAGTGCAAGTGCGCAAATTGCTGGAGCAGCCACAATTTGGAGGTCCACATAAATTTCGGGTTCCGTAAGTGGTGCTATATTATATTCCATATATTCTCAGATAAAATGGGTAAGGCATGATGCGCTGTCAATATTAGAAACATGCGACATTCTGTGTTGCAGTATAGCACAGTTTTTTTTATCACCTAGCGTGCATTTCAGCTGATCACGAGACCACTTTGTCTTCTCTTCATTATTAAAGAAAGCTTTCCGAGACAGCAAATTTTCTGGCATACAGACGATTAACTGTATAAATGTCCATTTTGTATTCAGGCATTTTCGTAGAAAATTGATCTCAAAAGGCACATGTGCGATAATTAACCCTTTAACCACTCATTTTTTTTATTTTGGTCAAAAGTGTCAATTGTTTGTTGCTGATTTCGAATCTGATAGTTTTAAACAGTAGCTTGTCGATGTTAAAAAATATTTCCACCACATACTTGGTCAAATCCACGAAATAAGGTTTATTTAGGAAATATTCATAAGAACCAGCTATGTGATGCTACAAAATTAAAAACCCTGTAAACAAAACAGTCCCAGACTCCATATTTTTTATTCTTTTCTATAGAATTAACACCATTGGGGAATTTCACTTCGAAAGCTTCGAGACTGTGTGCAAAATTTTGGAACATGAAATAATGCAAAGTGGCTTGCTACAGACTACGTAGCAGAAGCGAGTTTCCTTCCTCAGCTTCTTCCCGTTTTTTCCTCTCTATCGTCAGCAAATGAAACATTTTCCTGTTAGCGCTGCTTTGGCTTCGTTTGGCGGGATGTAATAAGGAAAGTGCCGTTCCTTGAGACGTACAGGGTTAAGGGCATCAAGCGGTCACTTGCGTTTCATTTTTATTGAGGAATCAAGCTACGTATTCAGGATCGACTCGATTATAGCGGGGCGATAGTCAAGGTGGCCCATCTTTCTGCCATCTTTTTGACACAAGACAAAAGAGTTTAATACGGCTTCATCAATCAAGTGGCGAGAAATCTTTTTTGTAGTATATCTTCTGCCACTTTCTAGGGACAGCGTAGTCGAACAGCATATGATCTGCCTCATCCAGACCACCCATGGTGTGATTATATCTACGCACGATGCTTGTCCTTGTGATGACTTGTCCTTACGAATCCTTGCATGTCTCCATGCTTGCAGTGTACACTGTACTCATGAAAGATACTACTTTTTTGTATTGCCATAGGAGAGCAATACATTTACCGTGCTGGTAGGCCTGAACTGCTCACTTCTCCAGCTTCTTCGTCTGGAAATCTGGAGGCACATCTTTTCTGCAAGGTCTCACGGTGTTGTACACACGCGTGCGGTGTTTGATATGGAGGTCGACGAGTTTTGGCAAAGTATAAAAGTTTCCAGGCAGTACCCCTTACCTAGCAAGGGCTCGAACAGCTTTGTAACTTTTTTATGAACGAACTTTGATGAACAAAGTTCGAGCTTTTCTGGTGGGCCGAGATTTGTGCCTTTTAGTCTGTAGATCGAGGCATCCCGCATATATACCCAAGATAGTTGCACAATCAGGATGAACAGTGGAAGTGCCTCAGACTGGCTGGCCGACGTTTCGATAGGAGGACATATATTTCCCAAAGTTTCGATAAAAAGACCCATCTTTTTCAAAGGCCTTTGAAAGAGATAGGTTCTTCTATCGAATTGCCGGCCAGCTAGTCTGAGGCTCTTCCACTGTTCATCCTGTTATCCAACTATGTTTTTTTCATCTGACGGCTCCCGTCTCGATTTTGCATATCCCGAAATTGTCTCACAAAGCAAGAAAAGCTTCAAGCCAAATCTTGATGTCTTCAGGGAGATGTACTGCTCATCCTAGCCTTCCTTTAAAAGCATTAAACTTTTGTCAATTGATGTTGCCACAAGAAATTGCCATTGCTCCACGCAACACGGACGTCGGGAACGAAGAGAAATGCTACTGGCCCGACTACTAGCGATGAAGCCAGCCGCTATGCACGAGCCGGCCCTGCATGCGCACGGTATTACACCGGACAGCCAACACGCGTGAAGAAGAAGAGAACGAGGGTGTTCGAGGCAGAGGCTCACGAGGACTACCGACCTTCGGATATTTTTATGGCAATATGTCTCTGTCTAGTATACATGCCGAGTGGTAGTTCTACAATCGTTCCAAAATTGACCATATCTTGTAAAGCTTCGGCTGTGGATGGCCAATAAGGTCGGGTATGCTGGCATTGTCCACAAGGTGCAACATTTGCACAATTACCAGAAACCGGTGGTAGGGCATCACTTCTCCAAAAACAGGTGTAGGCAGCAACTTGTTCTTGAACCAGCACCACTCATGTATAGGCTTGTGAACTGTTCTCTGCAATAGCAGTTGAGCAAGGAATGCCCACATCTTGTCACTGGCACCCATTTTTGTAAGCAAAAGTGCTTCCCTGGAGGAGAGCATTTTGACATTTGAGCCGCTCTGCGGCTGGTTTGGTTTATCACTATTGATATGACTTCATCATCCAGAAACTGCTGAATATATTCCATAAGGTCACCCGAAGATGACTAGTTGAAAGTTCTGCCTGGAGTGGCCAAAAATGCAAAGCGTGGGGACTTCGCAGGAAGATTGTCTACGGTGCTCACGTTCAATCGGATTTCACGTGGCATTATCACATTGACGTCATCCATTTAGTGTCCTACATGATTTTTTTTAATAGCGTATGCCTTTTTGTAAGTATTTGTGTACTTCTTTGTAGATTTCCTGTATTTCATGTACCGTGTTTTAGAAGGCATTCTGTAACTGCCTTCTATGCTTGCACTTCTAGCTTTTTTACTGCTTGTGTCTAGTTATTTCAGTTCCTAATTTCAACGAATGTTGTAGTTTGCATTTATTTTTTTATTGTTGTTGTTATTTCTTACCAAATGTATCCAAGTGTCAAGATTGCACTTTTTTACTGTTATTTTCACTCCGTTATTTTTCAAATTTATATTTATATGTCCCCTTATGTAATGCCCTTGTCGGGGGCCTTTAGGGGTATTTTGAAAAAAAAGTCCTATTTTGATGTGCATATTTTTATGAGTACTAAAGCGCTATTGTACTGTTAGTCTTGATTACCCACAAATAAATATATGGTGAGGGTGGCAAGGTTTGAGAGGCCCTGTTAAAATGTGTTTTCTTCAGAGTTCTCCGGATTTTAGTGCATGTAGTCTTTGTAATGTGGGTATTTATTTGGAGCTTTTTGAGTACATGATGTACTGTTCTTGCAATGTTTCATTATATAAGTTCTCATTTGCTGTGATCATTTATTTAACTATGTTATTACTACAGAATATTGTATCACATTATATGAATACCAAGAGATATTGCTAGGTAATAATGAATATTGTCGCTTGTGCAAGACTTTCTATGGCTCTTCATAAAATTCCATGTGTTCATGCATTGAGAATTTGTGATATTTCATATCTGCACTGAAAATTTGTGGATTGGTTTTGTGTTGTTTGTGTTCAATACTCGAAGGCAAACTGAGTTATGTCTTCAGTGCATTAATCTGCGGTTGCCAATTTAATGCGATTGTTAAGATGTACTTTATTATTCATATTTCTGAAAATAATGGGGTTTTCTTATCTCTAAATTAGTCTAGCTATGGCTTTTAGAGCAATCTAGCAATCCACTGTAGTACTTGAGGACATAGAGTTTCGCTGCAAAGAGTGAAAAAATGTTTGTAGGAAAATAAATCTTACAAAAGCTCTATCTACAAACTTGCTTTCATCGAAACACAAGCAAGCTGCTCTGCTGCATGGCAAATGAATGATGTTTTGTAGGCCAACGCTGAATAAAGGTGATTGCTTCAAGAAATCCTCTAGGTGTGATGCATCTGCACTAGGCATCTGCAGATTCATTTCACAACACGAGGTTCTTGTAAAGGGCCCAAGTCGAAATATATGAGCGTCTTTACATCTTGTACCATTGTCGAAATGCAACTGTGATGGTCATGAGTGATGCGAGCCTAAGCTGAGCAAAAAAGATTCCCAAGTAGTACATTCTTTATGGCAACCAGCAGTTAAAGCGTTCTGTTATGCTTGAAGGTGCGAGTTCAATACCCAGCCATGACTGTCAAACCTTGGAGGGGGAGGGGGTGCTGTGTGACAGCATCGAGGCACAGTGGTCTAAGGTAATGTGCTGTCCTTCACTACGGCACATCTCACAACCTTATTCTGGAGTAAGCAGCTAAAGATTTCGCAACTTTGAATGTTTTCATTAAACGCACTGCACTTCTGAAGTAGCTAAGATATAGCCCGGCAAATTTGTTGTTTCTAAAAGAGATCACTTTCATATTAAGTTCATGAATTTCCTTCCTCGGGGACTGTGTGTAGACCTGTGCATCGGTACCAAAATTGCTGGCGGCGGCGTGCGCAGGGTCCATCGAATTGGTGGCAGTGTGGGAGGGGGAAGTAGTTGAAGACTCAACAGGTGGTGAGGGTAGATACAAGCACCTTGAATTTTGAAAAAAATAATTCTGTCTCCCCTAAAGGGCGAAGCAGTTGCATGATAGCGCTATGTCTGAAGGTTTTGTATTTACAAATACGGCTGTCTCAGTTTTTGCGACACAGCAGGCATTAGTACCTTGAATATAACAAAATAAAATTCAAGAAAATGCATTTTTGTGCCACCATCATTTCTAACTGCTCAGCATTGAGTTTGCGCAGAGTCCCATCAATCTTATTCCAAAAATTCACTTTCTCCAGAAAAGCAAAAAATAGAAAAAGCTTTCCCCACCTTCCCGAAGAGAATCGTGAGGCCATTCGAATGCATTTCTTGTGTCGATAGTGGTCATTTTAATGGCATAAATCTATAACGAGACCAGGATTTGTAACGTAACTATTTATTGAAGCATTCATCAGCAAGGGAACGGTCGAGAGTGAGGCACATGCTTCACTCCACATATACATACGAGTGAGCGGACAGGAAAGTGGGGCGCAGGAAGGTGAGAAACAAAGCAGCGAGGCACTGCATCTACCCTCTGCTACACACTCTCCACACACGAAAAAATTCCACCGAGGATGGATGATTGGATAGAAGTTAGCCGCCACCCTTTAGATCGGGTGGCGGCTAACGCCACCTAGCCGTAATACTTAGTGAACTAACCATTAGATTTATGTTTTTCTTTTTTCTTAAAGAGTGAAGTTGAGGACTGGTACTTTGCAGTGAAGGGTTTAATTTTCACTCGTGCCTTGACGTTAGCCACCAAGCAGATAACCTTCTACTACTTATTTCTACCCGCTTAAAGTCTAATTGACCCTCCCTGTCCTTATACCCCAGTGCATTGAAAAACTCTGCGCCATCATCCTGAACTATAGGGTGAAGCCCTTTACGGAACATTATCAAGTGTTTGGCAGTTTTCTCTTCCTCTCCACATGCACTACATACCGTGTCTGCCCCTTCGTATTTGGCCCGATATGTCTTGGTTTACAATACTCCTGTCCTGGCGTCAAACAGTAGAGAACTACCCCGAGTATTATGATAGATCCTTTCCTTGGCAATTTTCTGTTTAAAAGTTCGATATATCTTTAGTGTGGACTTCTTAATCATGCCAATTCTCCACATGTCAGTCTCCGTTTCCTTCACTTTCTTCTTAACCGATAGTTCATTTTGGTTTGGCCCCCCGCTGTTTTCTAAGTATTTACCAGTCGATTTCCTGGTTCGCTTCCTCCATTTTGTATCGACATTCTTCTGCAATGCGAGCGCCCTCATACGCCAGGGCGAGCTTCTCCTCTCCACTGCTCTGCTCGCACCATCTGCTCCAGTTGCTAGGGGGGAAGATGAACGCGCGCGCCCGTGGCTGTTGCTATGGGGGAAAGTGTGAGAGCGGAGAGATGGCACCTGCCGGCGCACGGACACCGTTAGACACGTGACATGCGCCGACTAGCGAATACATTCACAACGAAAACAATTCTGAATTGATGTAGCGGGAACAATATATAGAGGTTCAAATGACCGAGTACGATGTGCACAGAAGACTCAACAAAAGATATTGGGGCTAGACCACTCGAACCGGTGTGAATTATTCTGTATATGGAGGAGGATGGCGCGTTTGCAGTTGCTCTGATGATCAGGAGGAGCTGCAGCGAGTGAATATGCACATGCAAAGTAGGCCAGAAACGCTGGTGTTGCTTTTTTTTCCAAACGGATTATAACATAGTTATGTCATGTTTCTGGCGAGGCGATGAAACAACCAACACATATTCGAGTCCTACGAAAGCCTTATGCGTTGTTTTAAAGGGGCACTGCAATTTTTGAGCATTGTCAGAAAACGCTGCTGATCCGTAGTATAGGATCCCGATAACACACGAGCCGAATTCTGGGTTGCGCAGCACGCGGCCAGAGATTCATACTAAATTGTCAAAGTCGCCTAAAAATTGCTTTCTCTGTCCTCAACAAACGACAGAAGACGATTAAAGATCGCGCGCAGATTACCCATCTATCAGCCATTGACTGATTCGAACATGGTGCGTTTGGGTTTCACAGAGATAGCCGCGAAAGGCCATCACTTGTTCACGCGTGCACGTGCGATCGCATTGAAAAAGCCGCGCATTCGAAGAAGAAGTACTCAATGTCGCAAGGCGCACATGGCGTTTTTGTTTGCTTTCCCATTCCCTGCAGCTCAGCTTCCAGCACTTTCGTCGGGACGAGAGAAAGCGATTTCAGTGTGTGACAAACCCTTGCAACTCTGCTCGTACTGAACGTTTGCTTAAAATCTCTGCCGCGTTGATTTTGTGAGGCAACACACTTTTTCAGTGAAATAATTTCATGGTTACTCATAAAAGTGTTTCAGGGCCTCTTTAAGGTGAGTCGGAGACACCGAAGTTCTAGAAGAGCTTGTTGCATACAATGTTCCGATCTGCGTGTGCCATTTTAAATTTGCTGTGACTATTACACCAATGTAGAGAGAGAGAGAGAGAACACGTTTCGGTGAAAGGCAGAGAGGATAAGCGGAATATTTGTGATTTGATATTCAGCGCTGGGTATGAAGAAATTAACGTGAATAGATAAGGTTGAAAAAAAGAGGGTATTGCCACAGTCGTTTGCAAGTGCGGTTGACAGCAAAAACTTCAGCGGCGCCTTTATCGCTTTCTTGGTAGAAAAGCGTGTTGCAGTTTTTAAAGAGCTTGTTCCTGATTGTTTCGATGTGCGTGTGTCATTTCAAGTTTTCTGTGAGAGTAACCATTGTACTTGAAACTACGTTAGACTTGCACCGTTATAAGTACATGTAAAATTGATTAAGAAGCTGCGTCCTAATCTAAAAGGTCGTGACTAGACTTTTTGATGTTTGCCATGTTTCACTCCTGTTACAAAACGAGAAAGAAAAAAAATTCCTTTGAGCACTTCCCGATATTTAATATTAGATAACGCAGTCGTCTGCATACATTCTAAGTTGAATTTGAGTATCAATCAACGATAATTTCTTCTCCGTCATTTATATGAACAATAACCAAGAACCGGATCAAGAACCGAGTGTTATTGAGGCCCCTTCTTGATGTTATGTGCACACCGGATGACCCACGTGATTAAGCGTGACAAATTTCGAGTTCGAGAGAAAGTAATCTGCTATTTATCAAAGCAACTTGTTGACACCAAAAATTGTGAAAAGCTGAAAGTTTGGCACAGCGAATGATGTCAAAGAACTTCGAATAGTCAATAAATATGTCATCAACCTGTTTTTGGTCGTTGAGGGAAGCAGCGATGTCGTGCGTAAATTGAAGCAAATGTGTAGCAGTAGAATTGCCAGCATGAGAACCGCGCTGTGGTCGTGAAAGTATATTGTGTGCATTTAGGCATTCTGCAATGTATGTGTAATTGAAATGTTCCAAAAGTATTGAGCTGGTAGAGAGGAAAATATTGGCTTATATTGGGTATTACTTGCTTGTTTCCGGATCTAAATATAGGCATGACGTTTCCTGATTTCAAGAGCTGGGTCACTGATGCCGAGATTATGGTTTTTTAAAGTATTACAATAAGATATAGCACACCATTCTGAATATCACTTTAGAATCTTATCTGAAATACTGAATGGGCGAAATTACTTCAAAACCTCAAGGTTTACTATAGAGATATGTGCTCCAGATAATCTTAATTCAAGATTACAAAGGGCAGGTAGTTTGCTGCAGATGAGTGATTCCCTTATTGGTAGAAAAACGGACATCATGTAATTATGAAAGGCAACTGCTATAGCTTCAGGATTTGAGGAAGATTGGCCATCAAGTTTAAATTTACGATGAAGGCATCGATTGATAGGTGGGGTTTGACGTCCCCAAACCACCATATCATTACGAGGGACGCCGTAGTGGAGGGCTTCGGATATTTCGACCATCTGGCATTCTTTAACGTGCACCCAAATCTGAGCACACGGGCCTACATTTCCGCCTCCATCGGGAATGCAGCCGCCGCAGCCGGGATTCGATCCCGCGACCTGCGGCGTCAGCAGCTGAGTACCCTATAGCCACTAGACCAGTGTGGCGGGGCGATGGAGGCATAGACGATGCAGGACTATTATTTCTCTAGAATCTAGATAGTTTATTTTTAGGGGCGAAGCTCTTTAAGGCGTGGCCTGTGCGTTTTCTGTGTGTAACCACCTCTTGTTTAGTTTTCGCAGTGTTCAATAGATGGCGGTACCGTCGCCTATCACGCGGTTTAAACGATGTCTTAAATGAAGATACAGCAGGACTAGCAGCCACACTGGCAAAAGGCGTCGATGACATGCGCGCCACTTTTCCTATGGTACAGGTAGTGATATGCACGATACCGGAGGTACCGGTGCGTGATCGCAACCTGCAAAGAGCGGTTGTCAACGCAAACCAAAAGATATAGCGCATGAGTCGAGGGAAAGGCTTTGAGGTGGTGGAAATAAACAGAGAGGTGCATGGGTGGGGTGGTTTTCAACGAGACAGAATTCACTTCGATGGACGGCTAGGTCATGAGGTGGGTTGGCGACTTGCAGGACGCCCAGTAGCTTTTTCGGGGGGCAAGCGAGCCCTTCGGGGAGCAGGATAGCTAGTATGAGGAAAACAACCAGGGAGACTCTTCGACAGGTGGTATGGACAGATACGATTCCAAAGTGGCACCAATATTTAAGATAGGTAGAGTCCGGGGCAGAAATAGACGTAGCCACGAGCGCCGAGCCAATTCAGACATAGGGTATATTAACATTCAAGGTTGTAGGAACAGGCTGAAGTGGGAAGAGATAGAAGAACAGCTAAGGGAAGAAAGGCTGATGGTATACAGTTTTGTAGAAACACATCTCAGGGACATGGAACAACCTCCGAACAATCCGGACTACGCGTGGGAATATTGTAATAGAACAGAAGGCAGCAGAAAGGGGGGCGGTATTAGGGCAATCATTCATAGAAGTACAGACTGGCAAAGGGTCAAGCAGGAGTGCAAGGAACATTTATGGCTAAAAGGGAAAGTTGCAGGTCAAATGACACTCCTTGGTTTCGTGTATTTGTGGACGGGAGCAAAGGCCAGAGAGGAAAACCAGGCAATACTAGAGTGTATATCAAAGGACATTCTGAAGTTAAGAGGAAAGTGCGAGATAAATATACTAGGAGACATGAATGCGCACATAGAAGATATAGATGGGTATGCCGACCCGACAGGCAAATTGATCATGGATATGTGTGAAAGGCTTGATTTGATCATTTGCAACAGTACCGAGAAGTGTGAAGGGCAAATAACATAGGAGGTAGGAAGGCTGCAGTCGACAATAGATATTCACTGATGTCACATAGGATGTATGATAAGCTCAGGGGAATGCACATAGATGAAGGTGGCTCCAGAAGTCTGGGTAGTGATCACAAACGTATCAAGCTAAGTTTTTAAGTTTAGACGAGCAGTGAAAGTGGGAAGGAGACAAGATGAGCAACTACAGGAAAATTTTTATCCAGAAAGGCAAATTGAAATAGCCACTAAAGAAATTGAGAAAGTAATCACGGAGGATAATAAGACAGTGTGGACATACACGAATCTAATTAGACTCTTTGAGCAAGAGCTTGCTAAGACGCGTGACAAGTCACCCCGAAAAAGGAGACACAAACCCAAAAGTTGGTGGGATGAGGAAGTTAAGAGAGCCATAGCAAAACGTCAGGAAGACTCTAGAGAACACCGACATGCTAAGCAGCGGGATGAACCGACAGATGATGTTGAAACAAAATGGGAAAATTTTTGAAGCTGTAGAAGGGATGCATCCCTTCTGATCAATGAAAAGATTAGAAGGGAGCTCAGTGGCTGGTAGAAGTACATAAAAAAGATAGAAAGGCAGCTGCGAAATTTTAGAGCCATCTAAACTCCCTAAGAAATGAGACGAGCCTAGCAGAGTTTTATAACTACAGCCCAAGGTGTTAGGCTAGAAGGAGACGAAGCTATATAATATATAAAAACAAGGGTGACAGAAAAATTTCAACAAAGAAGTACTTTATGCACCACAATAGACAAGGACGAATCAAGTGGTACAATGGCTCCATTTTCACAACGAGAGTGGGAAAGGGCTGAGAAAAGGGTTTCTAGTAGTACATCAACAGGCCCAGATGGCATTCCAGTTAGGCTGATAACGACATTAGGTCCGAAGTCTAAGCAGGCTTTGAGCGAGGCAGTGAGCAAAATAATAATTGATGGTGAAGTTCCCGATGAATGGAAACTTAGCAGGATAAGCATGATCTATAAAGGAAAGGGGGACAAAGCTGACATAAATAACTACCGTCCTATAACAGTGACATCAGTGGTCTACAGGCTGGCGATGCAGATTATAAAGGAAAGACTGTAGGCATGGATAGAAGATGAGGGGGTGCTGGGAGAACTGCAGAATGGGTTTCGGAAACACAAGAGGTTCGAAGACAATCTGTTCTCACTGACACAGTGCATTGAAATAGCAGAAAAGGAACACAGGCCCCTGTGGCTAGCATTCTTGGATATCAAGGGTGCGTACGATAGCGTGGTTCAAGAGGAATTGTGGGGAATACTGGACACACTAGGCGTGGAACATGCAGTCACTAATCTTTTAAAGGGTATCTATAAAGGTAACAAGGTAGTTATAAAGTGGGAACAACAGGTATTCAAGCCTGCAGCGATAAAACGGGGGCGTAGGCAGGGGTTCCCCCTGTCACCCTTATTATTCATGGTGTACCTACAAGGATTAGAGGCAAATTTAGAGAAAAGTGGACTGGGCTTCAGCCTCTCTTTAGTGTAACAAGGAAAACTTATTGATGAGGCACTACCAGCATTAATGTACGCAGATGATATAGTGCTAATGGCCAACAACAAGGAAGCTTTGCAGAGATTGATGGACATCTGCGGTAATGAGGGAGATAGGTTAGATTTTATATTCAGTAAGGAAAAATCAGCAGTCATGATTTTCAATGACAACGAAGGTAGTGAGCTTAGAATACAGGAGGTCACGCTAGAGATAACAGATAAATACAAATATCTGGGCCTACGGATAAGCAATGGATCGAGTACCTGAGGGAACACGAAATATACGTGACTACTAAAGGTAACAGGAATGCAGCAGTGATGAAAAATAGGGCACTGTGGAATTACAATAGGTATGATGTTGTGAGAGAAATATGGAAAGGGGTCATGGTTCCTGGGCTGACGTTCAGCAATGCGGTCTTCTGCATGAGATCAGAAGTTCAAGCAAGATTAGAAATTAAGCAACGTGGAAAAGGTAGGCTTGCTTTAGGAGCTCAAGGGAATACACCAAATCAGGGAGTACAAGGTGATATTGGATGGACATCATTTGAGGGGAGGGAAGCTAGCAGAAAGATAATATTTGAGAAGCGATTGAGAGAAATGGGGGAGGAGCGTTTGGCTAGGAAGGTTTTCAGCTACTTGTACATGAAGAATGTCAATACAAAATGGAGAAAACGAACCAGGAGGTTGACTGGTAAATACTTAGAAAACAGCAGGTGGCCAAACCAAAAAGAACTATCGGTTAAGAAGAAAGTGAAGGAAAGAAGAGACTGACATGTGGAGAATTGGCATGGTTAGGAAGTCCGCGCTAGAGATCTATCGAACTTTTAAGCAGGAAATTGCCAAGGAAAGGATCTATGATAATACTCGGGGTAGTTCTCTCCTGTTTGAGGCCAGGACGGGAGTACTGCGAACCAAGACATATCGTGCCAAATACGAAGAGGTAGACACAGTATGCAATGCGTGTGGAGAGGGAGAAGAAACTGCTGAACACTTGATAATGTTCTGTAAAGGGCTTCACCCTATAGTTCAGGATGATGGCGCGTAGTTTTTCAAAGAACTGGGGTTTAGGGACCGGGAGGGCAAAATAGACTTTGGGCGGGTAGGCTTAACTAGAAGGAGGTTATGTGATTGGTGGCTAAAGTCAAGGCACGAGTGAAAATTAAACTCTTCACTGCAAAGTACGAATCCTCAAACTCCCTTTTTAAGGAAAAAAATATAGTTTTTGGTTCATTAGGTATTGCGGCTTGGTGGCGCTAGCAACCAACCAATCTAAAGGGTACAGCCATATCCATCCATCCATCCATCCATCCATCCATTCATCCAGTAGGCACTTTTTGTTTAGTTTTTGCAGTTTTCTTTAGATGGCTGTACACGTAGTTGATGATGAAAACATTCAATATGTTATAAACCAGACGGCGGTACTGGTAGTAGGATGAAAGATGCGAGATGTTATAAAATAGGAAGGATGTAACATACGGCGCGAGTCATTGGTGGAAAGCAAGTGTTCACTAGATGGCGGTACCGTTCCTGTATGTAGCCACCTTTCATTCAATTTTTGCAGTGTTCACTAGATGTCTGTATTTGTAGCTGACAATGAAAAGATGCAAGATGTTATAAACTAGACGGCGGTTATTGTAGTTGATAATGAAAGATACGAGATGTTATAAAATAGGAATGATGTCACATATGGCGCGTCTCATTGGTGGAAGGTAATCGTTCTATTTAATGCGACGACGTACGCTAGGGGGGCGTTGTAATAAAACCGAGCGGAAAAAAATGTACGCAGGATTCATAGTTTACCAGGTTTACCTCCGGATCTTCTACTCATCATCATTCACTTCGTGGATATGGCGGCACTTTTTTTTATTAGTGTAGCGAAGGCGCTGTTAAACTAGCAGTTTTTAGCCTCTTTCAAACTTACTTTTTAGTACGTTAGGTCGAGAAGCATTACGAGTGGTTAGAATGACCATATCCTTACGTAAGCGCTTTAATAAACAAGTATAATTGATTTTATCTTTTTGGCACCACAGGTATCTGGCGTCTCATGTATTACATTTTTGAGGCACATACCTTCATAGACATTCCCGGACAATGTTACACAACTTAAGAAAGATGGCAAAATTTGCTACAGCATTCAAATTGTTCAAAAGATGAGGCACAATTGTCGAGTACGGAAGAGTCATACGGTTTAAGAAAGTCAACAGTTTAGATCTGAGGTGTTTGCGGGGGACACGCTAAGTTTAAACCTCTTTATTGTCATATATCCTTCGACAACAGAACTTACGAACTTGCACTTGAAAACACCATTGCATGGGGCAGATTTGGTGGTGGTAAAGTGCACGTGCATGAGACTGAAATTTTGACGTGGTTGGCTCACCTACAGCTTTTATCAATCAAATAAATGTATCAGGAGCATTTAATTATTCACTAGACCAAAGTTACAAGCCACCTGAGCTTTGACGCAAGTGTACTGAGCCAGGTCGATTGAGCGAGAAAAACAAGAACATGTGCCTCTCATTTAAGCTCACAATGTACCGAGCATGTATTAATATGAGTAATCTAACGTTGGGTACCCTGCTTTATTGTGCTTTTCGCAGACGTGTCTGCCAAAGCATTGAAACTGGCTGTACTTACTGTGCTTTGTGCTTTTTTTATTTTCGTGATTCGTTGCATCTGAAATACTCAAAGCTGTCAGAATCCAAACTCAACCGAGTATTCATTCGCAGGTGAACCTCTCTCAAGGACTAACCCCCAAGGCTTGTTAAAGTCAGGCTGCCGAAGACGGCTGAATCACTCGCCACGACGATTCGCCGCAACCTGCAGTGTACCCCGAATAACGTTCGGCAAAGAATACAATTTCACTGGTTTCATGTGTTCTTGCTCGTCACCCTTCTATTTTGTGCAATGACTGGACACATATACGGCACAATCAAACGTGATAACAGATGGTGGGCGCAAAAAAACGGCTCAACTTCAGTATCACGCAGACGCACCCCCGTGTACAGTCACAGCCTTTTTGACAGAGAACATAGCAGCGCGTGGCTTCATGGATGGATGTATATGGCTGAACCCTTTACATCGGGCAGTGGCTTGCGCCACCAAGCCGTAATGCTATGAACCAAAAACTAGATTTATTTTTTCCCTTAAATGGTGAGGTTGAGGATTCATACTTCGCTGTGAATGGTTTATTTTCACTCGTGCCTTGACTTTAGCCACAAATCAGATAACCTCCTTTTAGTTAATTCTATCCGCTTATGGTCTATATTGCCCTCAATGTCCCTAAACCCTACTACTTTAAAAAACTCTGCGCCATCATTCTGAACTATAGGGCGAAGCCCTTTACAGAACATTTATCAAGTGTTCGGCAGTTTCGTCCTCCTCTCCACATGCACTGCATACCATGTCTACCCCTTCGTATTTCGCCTGATGTGTCTTTGTTCGGAATACTCCTGTCCTAATCTCAAACAGTAGAAAACAACCCCGAGTATTATCATAGATCCTTTGCTTGGCAATTTCCTGCTTAAACGTTCGATAGGTCTCTAGTGCGGACTTGTTAATCATGCCAATTCTAAACATATCGGTCTCAGCTTCCTTCACCTTCTTTCCAACCAATAATTCTTTTTGGTTTGGCCCCTGTTGTTTTCTAAGTATTTACCAGTCAATTTTCTGGTTCGATTCCGCCATTTTGTATCGAATTCTTTATGTACAAGTAGCTGAATATCTTCCTAGCCCAATGCTTCTCCCCAATTTCTCTCAATCGCTTCTCAAACTTTACATTGCTGCTAGCTTCCCTGCCCTCAAATGATGTCCATCCCATATCACCTTGTACTCCCTGATTTGGTGTATTTCCGTGAGCTTCTAAGGCAAGTCTACCTATTCCACGTTGCTTAATTTCTAATCTTGTTTGAACTTCTGATCTCATGCACAAGACCACATTGCCGAACGTCTGACCAGGAACTATGACCGCTTTCCATAATCCTCTCACAACATCATACCTATTCTAATTCCACAGTGCCCTGTTTTTTTTTCATTATCGCTGCATTCCTGTTACCTTTAGACGACACGTATTTATCGTGTTGCCTTAGGTTCTCGGCCCCATCGCTTATTCATGCACCCAAATATTTGTAATTATCTGTTATCTCTAGCGTGACCTCCTGTATTCTAAGCTCACTCCGTTCATTGTCATTAAAAATCATGACTGCTGATTTTTCCTTACTGAATCCTAAATCTAAGCTATCATCCTCATTTTTGAACTTTTTTGAACTTTGAACTTTATTATGAATAAACAACATACAGTAAAGAAAAACATGTTAGCAACATCTGGATCCTTAGCAGAACACTAGTATGGATCCATGCAATAATAACATACGTTAATTAGAGGCAGGAGAAAGAGTTGTATAATGAACGACATTTTAGTTTAACATGCAGATTGTTTTGATAAACATATCACTTATACACAGATACCGAACACATTGAAGAGGAAAAATCCAACTTATACACTACACTTTGAACACGTTTTAGGTTTGCATACTTAACGTAATACATCTAATATTTCTGTACATCTGGTAATAGCATTCCTGGTCAGCATACAAAACATTAGTTTAAAATCATGTCACTTTTCATCATTTCACGAAACTTATCAGTAGTCTAATACAGCTCTTTGTAATGACGTTTGAGCATTATTGTGAAAGTATTGTGTTGTTTCACTTCCACTGGTAGGTTATTCCACAATGACGTTCCAACACTACAAAGTCGTCTTTTGCCATAAACATTTTTAACCAGTGGTTTTAGGAAGTTACCGCAATGACGGGCTCTTGTTTGCAATTATGAGGTAATAAAAAGGGAGCGATGAAGAAGGATATTGCATGTTAGAGACTTGTACACCATTATTGTTGTTTTAAAAGTTATTACTATTTGTAGAGGCATTACCTGGTACTGTCGAAAGCGTGGTTTAGATGAGGCCATATAGTTTGCGTTTGATATAAATCGGATAGCACGTTTTTGCAGGACCATAAGTGGCTTTAGGTATTAATCGTATGTATGGCCCCAAGACTCAATACTGTATGACAGTTGGCTGTGAAATAGCGCAAAATATATTGTTCCTAAAGTTTCCGCATCGAAGTACTGGCGACATTTGAAAAGAGTATAGCCGACTGTCGCGAGTTTTTCGCAGAGAGAGTCTATATGCATTTTCTAGCTGAAATGATAATCCAACACAATTCCAAGGTATGTTAAGCTAATTACTCTTTCTATTGTTTCGCTCTCAGCCTGAAGCACACACAAATCCAAAGCAATAACTTTGTATGGGGAAAGAATTATCATATATTTTGTTTTACTAATGTTTTAAGCCAATTTATTGGCTTGAAACCAATCACAGATTTGTTTCAATTCTTTGTTTGCCATGCTTATGGCTCTATCGATGGACTCGTGTGCGCAAATGAGAGCAGTGTCATCAGCGTACATGACTGGGGTGAAGTTATGTAATATTGAAGGGAAGTCATTCATGTACAGAGAGAATAAAATAGGTCCCAATACCGATCCCTGCGGTACTCCCGATGTAATGGGCAGAAATCCTGAATTAGTGTTACAAAAATGAACCGTTTGTCGTCGGTTCGTAAGGTAGCTTCTAAAAAATTCCAGACTTCCCCCTCGTATGCCATACCGTTCTAATTTGTTCAGTAGTATATCAGTAGTGTATACGGTGTCGAAAGCTTTTCTAACGTCAATGAAGACACCAATCACTATCATGTTGTTGTTTAGGTAGGAAGTGACCCTATCTGAAAGAAATAGCACTGCAGTGGAAGTGGATGGATTGCTCCGAAAGCCATGTTGGTTATTTGTTAGTACAGACTCTCGATTAAGAAAATTTAGAAGCCATTTTGAGATAAGTTTTTCGAACACTATATGGAACTTAATACAGATATGGGGCGGTAGTTTTCGGGAAGGCTATGGTCTTCATTTTTGTGAATTGGAACGACCTTTGCGATTTTTATCAAATTCGGGTAAGTTGACGTGTGAAATGCGTGATTAAATATTTTTGCTAGAGGAGTACATAGAATTCCTATGAAGTTTTTAAGTATGAATGGTGATATTTCATCACACCCCACACTATGTTTGCATGGCATAGCTTTAACGAGAGTTACGATTTCCGCAGGAGTTATGTCGATGTATCCAAAGGAATTGACAACTTCATCCGGAACCGTATCGACTAACACATCACGGCAGGAGTTTCACGGCACCAATCACGGCACCAATGTTACAAAAGAACTGATTAAAAGTTGATACCAAAACTTCTGCTGATATTCCCGTTATATCTGTATCAGCCATAACGTATTGATTAGGAATAGATTTTATAAGACTTTAAAATTTTCAACGTTACCTTTGAATTTCCAGTTTTTTGTAATTAGCTCGGAATAGTATTGTTTTTTACGATTACGGGTAAGCTGCGTTACAATGTTGTGGGCCACCCGAAATTTTTCTTCATAGTACAAGTTGCCCTTATTTTGTTTAACATTTGTGTGCCAATAGTCTTTTTCTTTACCAATTGTAAAATACCCTAGGTCATCCAAGGACAAATTGTCTCTCGGTGATACCTTTTTTTTGTACGGGATTTTGAATTGTGTAATCGCTTCCCTTAACTTATCACTTAGTGCGGCATATTGCTGATGAGAGCCACCAGAGTCTAGTATACTGTCATCAATTTCTAATAAGCGTTGTTTTAAACTGCAAAGAATAATCCTATTGCGGCACATCATGGGTGTGTTCCTAATATTTTCAGATAAGAGAAAGAAAATGGCGGTTGGATAATGATCTGAGATGACTGTATGATAGATGTTGCACTGACTGGTTGTAGTGTCGAAATTGCAAAGTAAATGGTCAATTGAAGTTGATGAATTACGAGTTGCCCTGGTGGGTCTTGTAATTACATTATGGAAACCATAAGAGTTTACAAGATGGAAGTACTCATTGTTTTCATTTTTCAAGGAGCCATTGTTAAAGTCACCACATATGATTATTTTTGAGTTGATGCTGGTAAAATATGCTAGTAATGCCTCGAAATGTTGCATGAAAGTTTGCATGTTTTGGCTTGGAGCACGATAGATAACGGCAATAAAAATGAAGGTTGAATTCACAACAAGAAAGTCAAATTCCTGGAGATAAGAGTAAGAAAACTGAGGGACGAGTTCGCATTTGATGTTTGCTCTCTTATATAGGCCAACGCCTCCTCCTCGTGCGCGAGAATTTCTAGCAATAGAAGTGAATGAATAACCTGGGATATTCTGGACTTCACCTGATTCAAGCCAGGTCTACGAAACAGCTATGAAATTGAATCGAAAAGAATTCACCTCTAGAAAAGAGCATAGTGCGTCGATATTTCTGTTCAGGCTGCGCACGTTTCATTGCATCAGAGAACAAATAGAAGTTTCACCGTTATCACTCGATAATTGATTCGTAGCCATCGTCATGGGCGTTAGAAGATCTTCAAAAAATCTTCCTCAGTTTTAATATGTAGAATGCTTGAATTATCTGCTTTCCTTGCAAGAATTTTCCCGTTTGCAACCCAGGTATACTTTCATTTTTTCTCCTTTTTGCGTGCAGTAGCCTTACCAAGAAGCACCTTGTTTTCAATGCACAGATGTTCATTGATATAGACTGTTTTATTTCCTTCATGCCCAAAGTCTGACGGAACAAGCCTATGCCTTTTAGCAGCTTTCAAAACGTTGTCTCGTACTGAGCGAGATACAAACTTTACGACCACATTTGGCTTTTCCTTGTCCTTGCTCGTTACTCCGTGAATTACGTCTACATCTGCGCATGTCAGTGGAACATCTAGTTTCTTGCCAACTTCGACAATTGCATCAGCTAGTTTTTCATTAGGCTTCCCGAGAAGGCCTTTGATTTCAAGGTTCTGTTGACGACTGTATTGCTTGGTTTCAAGAAGCTCAGTCCGTATTTTTTGTAGTTGCTCTTTTAGGTAACCGTTTTCTTTCTTAAATGTCGTTTGTTCATGTTTCACTCTCTCTAGTGTGGCTTTAAATTCTTCAAACTGTGTGTTCATAAATGACACTGAATTGTTGATTTCTTGTATATCTGCATACACTTTCGAGCTGAATGTGTCAAACTTACTACTTAGTTCCGCCACCATCTCAGCAACTTCTTTGACTGTCGTCATTTCTATAAAATGCACACACCGCAGGGCAGCCGAGACACTAAACTAACTAGAGTTAATGTGCAATGCACGTACCTGCAATAGCGATGACCAAAATCTCAGCCAGTGCTGGCGAAGCTCACGTGCCTGGGCTGCCCGCAGTTATGCTGAGATCCAGTAACGACGTGCTTATATAAGCAGGTGCTGGTCAGACGGTATCGGTCTTGTCGCTTCGGCGCTGCTGCTTAGTGCTTGCTGCGTCGTCGTATCTTGAGTAGATGCCGGCTCGATCAGCTTCCGCAAGGATTCATGAGGTTGGCGATTATGCCTGCAATAGCGATGACCAAAATCTTAGCCAGTGCTGGCGAAGCACACGTGCCTGCGATGCCCGCAGTTATCATTACCGCAGATGACCACCAATCTCTGCAAATCTTCCTTGTTGTCGGCCTGCTGGTAGTGCCTGTTCAATGGGTTTTCCTTGTTTAACGAAAGAGAGGTTGAAGCCCAGTCCACTTCCCTCTGATTTGGCCTCTAATCCTTCTAGGTACAACATGAATAATAAAGGTCACAGGAGACACCCCTGCCTAAGCCCCCGTTTTACTTCTGCAGGCTTGGATACCTGTTTTCCCAATTTTTTATTACCTTGTTACCTTTATAGATATCCTTTAAATGATTAGTGACTACAACTTTCACGCCTTGTGTGTCCAGTATTCCCCACAATTCCTGTTGAACCACGCCATCGTACGCTCCCTTGATATCCGAAAATGCTTGCCACAGGGGCCTGTGTTCCTTTTCTGCTATTTCGATGCACTGCGTCAGTAAGAACAGATTGTCTTCCAGCCTCATGTGTTTCCAAAACCCACTCTGCAGTTCCACCAGCACCTCCTAATCCTCTATTTAGGCCTGCAGTCTTTCCTTTATAATCTGCATCGTCAGCCTGTAGATCACTGATGTCACTGTTATAAGACGGTAGTTGATTATGTCAGCTTTGT
The DNA here is from genome assembly GCF_043290135.1 of Rhipicephalus microplus. NCBI lineage: Eukaryota > Metazoa > Arthropoda > Arachnida > Ixodida > Ixodidae > Rhipicephalus > Rhipicephalus microplus. The sequence continues at coordinate 111,398,050 of NC_134707.1, read as the reverse complement.
CCCCTTTCCTTTATAGATCATGCTCATCCTGCTAAGTTTGCATCCATCGGGGATTTCATCATCGATTATTATTTTGCTCACTGCCTCTCTCAAAGTCTGCTAAGCCTTCGGACCCAATGTCTTTATCAGCATAATTGGAATGTCATCTGGGCCTGTTGATGTACTACTATAGGAACGCTCTTCTCAGCCCTTTCCCACTATCGTTGTGAAAATGAAGCCACTGCACCACTTGATGATAAAGCACTCCTTTTTTGAAATTTTTCTGTCACCCTTGTTCTCATGTATTCAATAGCTTCGTCCCCTCCTAGTCTAGCACCTTGAGCTGTAGGTATAAACCTCTGCTCTAGCCTCACCTCAATTCTTAGGGAGTTTAAATGGCTCCAAAATTTCGCAGCTGACTCTTTATCTTTTTTATGTACTTCTGCAAGCCACTGGGCTCCCTTTCTTCTAATCTTTTCATTGATCATAAGGGATGCATCCCATATACAGCTTAGAAATATTTCCCATTTTCTTTCAACATCATCTGTCGCTTCACCCCGATGCTTAGCATGTCTGTGTTCTCTAGAGGCTTCATGACATTTTGCTATGGCTCTCTTAACTTCCTCATCGCACCAACTATTGGGTTTGGGTCTTCTTTTCTGGGGTGACTTGTCACGGGCCTTAGCATGCTCTAGCTCAAACAGTCTTATTAGATTCGTGTATGTCCTCACTGTTTTAATATCCTTAGTTATTACTTTCTCAATTTGTTTAGTGGCTATTTCAATTTGCTTTTCTGAATAAAAATTTTCCTGTATTTGCTGATTTTGTCTCCTTCCCACTTTCAATGCTCTTCCAAAACTTTGCTTGATACGTTTGTGATCACTACCCAGACTTCTGGAGCCACCTTCATCTATGTGCGTTCCCCTGAGCTTATCATACAACCTATGTGACATCAGTGCGTAATCTATCGTCGACTACAGCCTTCCTAGCTACCATGTTATTTGCCTTTCACACTTCTTGGTACTGTTGCAAATGATCAAATCAAGTCTTTCACACATATCCATGATAATTCTGCCTGTCGGGTTGGTATACCCATCCATAACTTCTATATGTGCATTCATATCTCCTAGTATAATAATCTCGCACTTGCCCCCTAACTCCTGAATGTCCTTTGATATACACTCTAATATGGCCTGGTTTTCCTCTCTAGCCTTTGCTCCCGTCCACAAATATACACGAAACCAAGGAGTGTCATTTGCCTTACCACTTTCCCCTTTAGCCATAAATGTCCCTTGCACTCCTGCTTGACCCTTTGCCAGTTTACTTTTATGAATGAATGCCTCAATACCACCACCCCTTCTGCTGCCTTCTGTTCGATTACAATATTCCCACGCGTAGTCCGCATTGTTAGTAGGTTGTTCCATGTGCCTGAGATGTGTTTCTACAAAACCGTATACCATCGGCCTCTCCTCTTTTAGCTGTTCTTCTATCTCTTCCCACTTAGGCCTGTTCCTACTACCCTGGATGTTATATACCCTACGTCTGAATTGGCTCGGTGCTCGTGGCTACGTCTATTACTGCCCCGGACTCTACCTATCTTAGATACTGTTGCCCCTTTGGAATCGTATCTCTCCATACCACCTGTCAAAGAGTCTCCCTGGTTGTTTTCTTCATTACTAGCTATCCTGCACCCCGAAGGACCCTCTTGCCCCCCAAAAAGCTACTGCGCGTCCTGTAAGTCGCCAACCCACCTCATGACCTAGCCGCCCGTTGATGTGAATTCTGTCTCGTCGAAAGCCACCCCACCTATGCACCTCTGATGCTTTCGGAGCTCCCAGCGCCGTTAAGCGGCGGCAGAGAGAAGTATCGCTCATGCGCAGTGCGGCCGGGGGGCAAAATTCTGCCGTCGCGCGTCGAGTTACTAAATATGTTACCTCTTAGCATATACAGTAACTTTAGTCGCACGCATTGCGTCAGGCGAGCTAGCTCGTGTCGTCTGCGGGACGCGCACAGTAGTAAGAAAGCCGTGTGCCTCAAAGTGGCAACAATGTACAGCTTCCAATTACGTTCCACTCCATATACAAGTAAACTTTAAAATGCGGTATTTTTGCTTGCGTCTTTTGGGTCATTGTTGATATTAAATGCGAGGCATTTCTTAGCGAACGTCAGTGATTATGAGCGTATTTATCTATCTTTCTCGCCGCTTATGTTTTGGTGGCTCTCGTGGTAACCTCATTTATTTAGCATGAACCAAAATTAGCATGAGAGGGCAAGATGGTTTGACGATTACGACGTGCTTGTCAAGACATGAATAATGCCACAATCCCGTCGTGTACATCGTCAAACACTTCCGCCAGCAGTGGCACATACCCACGGGCGGGTATGTGCGGCTGGTATGCGGGTATGTGACACAGGTGATTGACACTTGGTATCTGCTCAGAAACGGCGAGAACACACATGGGCAATATTAACGCGTGAGTGTTAAGAAATAATCGACGTCAGCAGCGTCTACCCGACGAGTCCCAGCTGGAATCGAACCCAAGCAATCTGGGTTCCGATGAAGCATTTTATCACAGAGCTATGCCAGGTCTCGGAACCAATTTTCAAATAGACACTAAACTTCGTGAGACGTTAAAAGTGGTTTCAGTGCTCCCTACCCAAATTTATAAACATTACATATGTACTATTTTGATACAGCCGTCCCGTGGGTTAAACGTCACAGATGTGGTTAGTTGCCATACACTAAAGCTGATTTATGTAGCAGGGTCCAGGGCAAGCATCTTCGCAAGCATCAGCGCTTCATATTGCCACAGAGATTGCTCCTAATAATTATTTTACAAAGAGGACCAATTGGACGCCATGCGAGCGTCTACAGTGCCTCGCAACTAACGAGACGCTATGTGAGCGTCTACAGTGCCTCGCAACCAACGAGACGCTATGTGGGCGTCTGCAGTGCCTCCCAACCAACGAGATGCTATGTGGGCGTGTAATGTGCCTCGCGCCTGCTCACGCATCTTGGGCAGAGCAGCGCATGCTTTTGGTGTAAGAGCACGAGCCGGGAAGACTCACGGAGCAGTTGTTCAGAAAGGGACACGGAGGCGGAACGCTATTAACAGACTCTTCTTTGTGACATAGCTACTTTTCTGGGCACAAGTTCGCCCTCAATAAATCATTGTGTGTGTTCCCCCTTTTGTATTACGTGACATTCTGGTGGAGGTGCGGGGTATGATTGGAAGTCCCCTTGGCGCAAGAGAAAGAAGCCCTGACCCCAGCGATTGGAGGCTGGCGAACTTACTCCAGTACACCAGCGTTCAAGTCGCCACCTCCGAGGTGAGTCACTTGAATTCGGACCACTCCTCACTACCCCAGCAACACGGGCAGCAGTAACTTCCAATCTCAGAGAAATGGCCAATCCAGCTTCAACATCTGAACTCATTGTGTCTCGCCCGTGCTCACTTGAACTCTTCCACGGTGACACGCACGAAGATGTGGAAAACTGGCTGGAGCATTTCGAGCGGGTTGCAAGGACCGATGCCTAGAATGAGGAGAGGAAATGGGGCCGCTTGTACTTTGCATTGAAGGATGGCGCGAGGAGTACTTTTCAAGGCACGGATCTCCAGCCGCTAGCTTCCAGCACCAGCCAAGGTCACCAGCACCAAATCGTTATTGATCGCCAAGTCCGCGACATTAAAGTTCACCGCCAAATTCACGAAACCATCAGTCAACAAGCCCGCATCAGGAAAACTGAAGCCAGCGACCTGGGGAGGCAAGGCTGCTGATGTCCGACAGAGCAAAGATCCATCGTCAAGGCCACAGCGACGCAGTGACGAGCAGAAAATGACGACGAATATAAGTAAAGAAAAAATTTCTTCAGACTTGCGTGGTACTATGAACGGGCGGGAATTTAACGTATTGGTTGATACTGGTGCCGATTATTTAGTCGTAAGCTATGCAATCGCAAAAGATTTGAAGAAAGTTTTGATGCCTTGCAGTGGACCAAAAAAATGGCAGCATATCCACGGAGTGAATGATGGAGAGTGGGGCGAAGAATTCGTCCGTCCATTCGTTCTTGCTTCCGTCCATCCATGCGTCCGTCAGTGTGACCGTTCATGCGTCCATCAGCCCGTCCGTGCGTGCGTCTGTTCATGCGTCCGTCCCTGCGTTCGTCCATGCAGCCGCCCCTACGTCCGTTCATGCGTCCATCCATGCATCTGTCTATGTGTCCGTTCGTCCATCTATTCAATACTCCATGTACCACCATCTCGCATCTTTTCATCATATATTCCCCATATATAAGCACCGTCATCCAGCGGACATTCCAAGGACTAAACAAGAGGTGGCACACACACACTTTCTTACGGCTTGCGCTTCGGATCCACTTCCCACCTTTAACCACCTCGAGTTCATGGTATATACTAGTTCACTGTATTCATGGCACTGCGGCCGAACGCTCGCTAAACTTTTCGACAACCAAGGAGGTTACGCCCAGCGAGTATGACGTAGCAAAGTTTTTCAGTCAGATAGTGCTCAATGTACATGCCAATGGCTGCTAAAGAGAAATGGGAGGCCAAGAATTCGGCTTTTACTTCCTTATGACTTGCGCTTCGTATCTACTTCCCATTTTTAACCACCTCGAGTTCATTCATGGTATATACAAGTTCATTGTATTCATGGTACTGCGGCTGAACGCTCGCTAAACCTTTCTAAAGCTAAGGAGGTTACACCCAGCGAGTATAACGTAGCAACCCTTTCTTGTCAGATCGTGCTCAATGTACATGCCAATGGCTGCTAATGGTGATCGCAGCCTGCGCGTTAACTAAAAGCGGAATGCTCCTGTCTCTCATTCTCCATTAGCAGCCATTGACATGTACATTGAGCACTATTTTTTATTGTTCAGCAACGCACAGAAGAAGTCTCTCCCCGGCACTACCTTGGAGGTCAAAATGTTATACTTGTTACAGACTACAAATGATGAACGGGTGCCGCTATAAGGAGCTTCGCCCCTAAAATACGCACGGCTGGGGCCATCTGATAACACCTCTGGGAAGATGCACCGCCAGGATCGGCGTTCAGGGTGCCACTTATGTCGCTGATTTCCTAGTTCTGCCAGAATGCTCGAGAGACGTAATAATCAGATTGAATTTCCTGCTAGATAACGGCGCCATAATAAACCTGCAGAATTCTAGTATTTCTTTTTCGACAAAGCTGGCCATAGACGAGGAGACGGGAAGCTCTGCGTTGCGTGTTGTCAACCGCGACGTAACCGTGTCACCACGATGCAGCGTCCTCGTTGGCGTAAGGAATGACGCATTCGTCGACTCTGAAGGAATAGCGGATGGCAATAACGAGCTGCTGCTAAAGAAAGGTATTTGCAAAGCTCGAGGTATTATTCGCTTACGGGGTGGGCTTGCCAACGTACTGCTCACTAATTTCGGAAATGAAATTCAGCATGTCGCAAAAGGCACTGCCATCGCTTTTCTACACAGCTTTACTGAAGTTACCGACTTATGTGCCATTGTGTCAGAGCCGCCTACTTCGGAAACTAGGCATGACCTTCGAACATCAGTTTCAATCAGCGGAAGTCTATCGCCAGCCGAGAGGAAAATCTTGGATGACCTGATAGATGAATTTGCAGAATGTTTTTCCACCTCATCAAAAGTACGTCGCCCGCTGATCGTGAAGCGCACGATTATAACAGAGGAAACAACCAGGCCAGTGTATCAACACCCTTACAGAGTTTCACCAAAAGAACGAGAGGTTATAAAGAGCCAGGTGCAGGATATGTTGCAGGATGATGTCATTCAGCCGTCTAGCAGTCCGTGGGCATCGCCGGTAGTTCTCGTGAGAAAAAAAGACAACACGTTAAGATTCTGTGTAGACTACCGGAAACTAAACAGCGTAACCAAGCGGGATGTATATCCCTTACCGCGTATTGATGACACATTGGATCGGCTACGGCACGCCAGATATTTCTCTTCGCTCGACTTAAAAAGCGGATATTGGCAAATCGAAGTGCATGAAAGAGACCGTGAAAAGACCGCTTTCGTAAACCCGGATGGCTTGTACGAGTTTAAAGCAATGCCTTTCGGTCTGTGTTGTGCGCCAGCGACATTCCGGCGCACAATGGACAGTGTCCTCACGGGGCTGAAGTGGCAGTCATGCCTTGTCTATTTGGACAATGCTGTGGTATCTTCTGCGACGTTTGACTAACACGTATAGAGACTGCGGTCAGTGCTTGACGATATCCAGTCAGCTGGCTTGACAAAGAAACCAGAAATGTGCCAGTTCGGCTCCGAAAAGCCTCGTTTTATGGGACACGTAATCAGCGCGTAATCAAGTGTTGGCCCTGATCCTGACAAGACTGTGGTGGTCGCAGGATTCCGAAAGCCCAGAGACAAGAAAGAGGTGCGTCGATTCGTGGGGTTATGCACTTACTACAGACGATTTCTGAAACATTTCTCGAAAATCACCGAACCTCTAAACAAACTCACAAAAGACGAAGAATCATTCGCTTGGGGTGCAGAACAAGAAATAGCTTTCAACAAATTAACGCAACGTTTGCAAAGCCTGCCGATCCTTGCCCACTTCGACGAGACCACTGACACGGAACTCCATACCTACGCAAGCAATATTGGTCTCGGCGAAGTACTCATACAATGGCAAAATGAAGAAGAAAAAGTGAGAGCTTACGCCTGCCGAACCCTCTCAAAAGCCGAAAAAACTATTCCGCGACAGAAAAAGAGTGTTTGGCAGTGGTATGGGCAATCAGAAAGTTCAGACCATACCTCTACGGAAGGCCGTTCCGTGCCGTCAGCGACCACCACTCACTTTACTGGCTGGCGAACTTAAAAGGCCCGTCGGGACGTCTTGCCAAATGCAGCCTCCGACTGCAAGAATACGACATTACTATTGTATACCGGTCTGGGCGAAAACACAATGATGCCGATACCTTATCACACTCGCCACTTGACTCTACTCCTTCAGAAGAAGACGACTCGACACTTCTCTGTGTGATGGAAGCCTCAAATATTTCGGAGCATTAACGAGCTGACGCAGAACTGCTCCCATTGATCGAACACCTCGAAGGGCGGGCCGGCCAGGTCCCACGTGTATTTAAGAGAACATTATCTTCATTCTGTCTCTGTGAAAATGTGCTATACAAAAGAAAGTTCGGGCATAACAAAGAGAAGTTCTTACTCGTCGTTTTGTTAGGAATGAAACCCAAAATCCTAGAAGGTTGTCATGATGAACCATCGTATGGTCACTTGGGCGACAGCGGGACATTTGATAGAATTTATCAGAAGTATTACTGGCCCAAGCTACTGGCGTCCTTGCAGCAATATGTGAAAACTTGTCGCGAATGTCAAAAGCGCAAAAGACTACCACTGAAGACGGCCGGCCTGCTCCAGCCCATAGAACCGCCTGCTACACCATTTGAACAAGTTGGAATGGATCTTCTTGGACCCTTCCTAATGTCATCACCGGGCAAGAGGTGGATCGTAGTCGCCACCGACTACTTAATGCGGTATGCTCAAACCGGCTGCCTTGAACAAGGAACGGCAGCTGAAGTAGCCAAGTTTTTCGTGCACAGCATAGTTCTTCGACATGGCGCCCAAAAGATAGTAATCACCGACGAAAGAGCAGCCTTCACGTCAGAGTTGATGCAATGTTTGATGATAATGACGAATACCAGCCATTGGAAAAGCACTGCGTACCATCCCCAAACAAATGGGTTAACGGAACGCCTAAATCGCACGATCGCTGACATGCTGTCGGTGTACGTGGACTTGGAGCATAAAACGTGGGATGAACTCCTGCCTTACACAACGTTCGCCTATAATACGGCCCGCCGAGAGACCACCCGCGTCACCCCATTCCAGCTTGTCTATGGTCGCATAGTCAATTCAACTCTCGACGCCATGCTCCCAGTCGACAATGACCACTACGAGCCATCTGACATTGACGAATTTCTGCAGAAAGCTGAAGAAGCACGCTAGTTGGCAAGGCACCGAATACGTCAACAACAGTTGAAGGATGCGGACTACTGCAACCTGTGCCGCAGGGAAGTCAAGTACCAGCCAGGTGATCAGGTATGGATGTGGACACCAATACGAAGCCGCGGCCTGTCAGAAAAGCTCCTTCGATGGTACTTTGGTCCATACAAGGTCCTTCGCCGGCCAAGTGAACTAACCTATGAAGTAATCTCTGGCGGACAAGAGCGTTTGAAACGGCAAAACCATGCGGTGGTCGTCCACGTTGTCCGCATGAAGCCATACCACGAAAGAGAAATAAACATATACCCCCTCAAATTCACGCATCGAGACGATGCGCATTTCGGAGGGGGAGTGATGCCACAGAGATTGCTCCTACTAATTACATTACAAAGAGGGCCAACGGGACGCTATGTGAGCGTCTACAGTGCCTCGCAACCAACGAGACGCTATGTGGGCGTCTGCAGTGCCTCTCAACCAACGAGACGCTATGTGGGCGTCTACTGTGCGTCGCACCACTCAAGCATCTTGGGCAGAGCAGCGCATGCCTCTGGTGTACGAGCACGAGCCGGGAAGACTGACGGAGTAGTTGTTCATAAAGGAACACGAAGGCGGAACTCTTTTAGAAGACTCTTTTTTGGGACATAGCTACTTTTCTGGGCGCAAGTTCGCCCTCAATAAATCATTGTGTGTGTTCCCCCCTTGTATTATGTGGCAATATCAGCTTCTGGTGACGCTAATACGTATGCTCCAGTTGGCATCGTTGCGCAAGTGCAAACAACTGGTTATATAAACATCTGCAACTCTTCAACATATGTCTGTGTGTTCGACATTTGTACACTAATTCAGCGCAATTTAACGACGAGTCGCTCAATAAAAAAATTCCAAACACGGTCACCATTCTTCCGCATGCTTCACATAACCATATTTCCCAGATATATGGCACATGCCGCTTTTTTAGCGGGCGCTTTCTCCAATGCACATTTAATGTTCTAGCATGCCTGGCGCTGGTGCACATTGAAAAAGTATTGAACGAGTGTATGGCAAATCGCTAGATCGCGATACTCTTCTAGCAAGCTTGAGAATTTGTGAAAATATGCGGGAATATACATGAAATCACAATAAACGCATCACAATTTCGTCACACGTACACCAACTAACAGTTCGGCTGTTTCCGTTCTTTCACTTATTTGTTGTACTGCAAAAACGATTGCAAAAAAAGCTGACAAAAACCAAGTGACACAGCAGGCACAAAAGACAAGGCATTTGAACTGAAAGCTCTAAATTTTTGTTGTGATAATAATAGGAACAGCAGGAAGGCCGAAAATCAGCTAGCAGACGACAAGCGAATGCTGCAATGACGTGATGCGCGCGAAGTGAAGCTGTGACGTGTGCGCATGCGCTTAGATACTGTGACGTGTGTTCTACCAGCGCTAGTAGTACTGAAAACGACGCGCTCTTGTGTTCACACTCAAAAATATTGCGACTGTACGAACATGGCCGTAGTCATAGCGGCCTGAAGTAGTGCCTTTCCCGCATGCGGTGCGGATAGTCGAAGCGTAGGCTGCGGGAGCACGGGGTTGCTCGGAGGTGAATACCCCCTATATTCAAACACGGCCGGGCTATACTGCACCTGCGCGCGTTTCTTTCTTTTCGTAATGCGAGCGCACAGGCACTGTCTATACCGACCGTGATTTGAGGTTCATAGTTTCAAATCAAGCGGCGCAGCCCGCCATGGCTTCACCAGCGCCTCCTCTGGCGTCACTGTACCCCAATCCATAAAGTTATTAACTCTATGCCCCCATCTAAGGGACCTATGTAGCCGGGAACATGACTGGGATTTTCACGCACAACGAAACGCCTTCTCTGTTACCTCCATTAAGTATCGCTGCGTCATCGGAATCGGCGATGCTGTCGAGTAGTTTTTTTTTTTGTACGGCAGCTATCAAGACAGCCATCGCGACAATGTTTTCGTAAACAACACCATCGATACACGCCGCGTTGCCTGCTTGACCGACTCGGCCTGCACTTACATCTCAGTTTTGGCAGCAGCCGCCGCGATGTAGTGTCGCGGCTCCACTTGCTGAACCGGTGCTGTGTGCCCACAGCATCACTGAAACACTTTTCAGATCTAGTGCAGGCAGTGCAAGCCAAATCGAAGATACCCATTGTAGCAGTGTCGAGGGTTACCATCCTCACAAGCACTAGCATGAATATCAGACTACCGCTTCTGGTGTCACTGATACCCATGCTGCTGTTGGCATCACTATGCAGCTGTAAACAATTTTAGTAAAACATCTGCGACTGCCCAACATGTATCTGCGCGTATCTCTAGCGTCATTTCGTAACGCTTCGCTCAATGTATCTTATCTCCGCACGCTTCTCATAAGATAAATGTACGTGCACGTGTACCGGGGAACATAGGTGCGCGCCCGGGGGTGGGAAGGGCAGGGGGGTCACAAAATGAGCCCCAAACATTGGCGTAACGAGGATTGAAGGGAATGCTTCTTGCAGTGAGAACAGCAAGCATGGAGGCGATCTGGGTCACTATTCTGCGAGAGAAAACTTGCAAGCTTATATGACCATATGCAACCTTATTTATTACAATAACGTATTAAAATAAGTTCAGTTGTATATATTTTTGAAGTATGTTTAGTTACAATCGTTATACGTGAACATTTTGCTCAAGAACTGCAGATGGAGTCAAACTGCTATTTAAAATTTCGCGCATTCGCACACTTTTCGGTTGTGGCGCTGTCTGGTGGAATGATTTTTACAACAAGAGTGGAAAAGGGCTGAGAAAAGGGTTCCTAGTTGTACATCAACAGGCCCAGATGGAATTCTAATTATGCTGATAAATACAATAGGTCCGAAATCTAAGCAGGCTTTGAGAGAGGCAGTGAGCAAAATAATATTCGATGGATAAGTTCCCATTTGATGAAAACTTAGCAGCATGAGCATGATCTATAAAGAAAAGGGGGACAAAGCTAGCTGACATAAACAACTACCGTCCTATAACAGTGACATCAGTGGTCTACAGGCTGGCGATGCAAATTATAAAGGAAAGACTGCAGGCATGGATAGAGGATGAGTGGGTACTTGGGGAACTGCAGAATGGGTTTCGGAAACACAGGACGTTGCAAGACAATCTGTTCTTACTGACGCATTGCATCGAAATAGCAGAAAAGGAACACAGGCCCCTGTGGCAAGCATTTTTGGATATCAAGGGAGCGTACGATAGCGTGGTTCAAGAGGAATGTTGGGGAATACTGGACACACTATAGGCGTGGAGCATGTGGTCACCAATCTTTTAAAGGATATCTATAAAGGCAACAAGGTAGTTATAAAGTGGAGAAAACATGCATACAAGCCTGCAGAGGTGAAACGAGGGCTTAGACAGGGGTGTCCCCTGTTACCAGGGGCGCCGCCAGGGGGGGGGGGGGCAAGGGTGGGCTGAAGCCCCTCCAAGAGAAACAATACTTCCAACTGTTCATCTCCTCTTGCTCAAGTTCGCGGATATTTATTTGTAAGATAGAAATGTGGTGTTTGAAAGGTCACAGCTTATGTACAACGCTCGATACCAGTTTTCTTTATTTCACGAGTTACACGTGGCATGATTGGGTCGCAAATCGGCCAAAGTGCGTGTATGTAGGCTCTGCGCAGTTCCGATTAAAGTTGATATAGGTGACATAAAGGCACGTGCTGGCTCCGGAGACTGCGCCGTGCGCATTATTGCGAAACTGTGCACGATGGGAAACGCCTGCAACGCATTGTAAGCTTTAATTAATACGAATTATTTTATTATTATTTGCTGTTCGATAAAATAACTTAACGGGCGCTTTAGAGCAATTGGACCAAACTACGTGATATAATAAAGGCACATGCTGGCTCCAGATACTGCGCGTACCTAACAAAGCAGCTCTCCACGCGATGGGAGGCACCTTCAATGCACTATGAGCTACATCGGCCAGACAGGGCGCTGCCTCAATGACCGACTCAGGGAACACGAAAGAAATCTAATCGAACCGTCTTTTTTCTTCACTAGCACAACAGGTGAAGACCAGGGGCTAGAAGATGGTTTGATGACACCGCGCTGAAGCATATCATCCACCTGCTCTGCAATTACACTTCGTTCCTTGGGTGATACGCGGTAGGGGCGTTGCCGCAAAGGAGGGTGCGTTCCGGTGTAGATTGTGTGAGCGACGGTGTTAGTTCGACTCAGTGCCTTTTGAGGAAGGTCAAATGAATCTCGGAATTCATGCAGAAGGGCTATTAGCTGGTCCCGTTGATCCGAAGGAAGCTTGCTGTCGATGGAACGATTGAAGATATCCGAGGAGTAGTCATCCCGCGTAAAAAGAGGAGTAACGGCATTCAGCTGAAGTTGCTGGCCAGAGTCGTGGGACTCAATAGGCACAATAACGTTGTCGTCAACAGGATGAACATAGCCCAGCTTTTCAAGAGCTCTTAAGGTGAGAGGGCATGAGCTAGGATTGCAAACGACAATTCCGGAAGTATCTTGATGAGGTGGCAGAACGGCGTATGGCAGAGACGTACCGTGGCAGCGACTGAAAACGTCAGATGGGGAGAACACAACGGTAGAGCCGGACAATTCAGTGCGATTGACGGGGACAACGATGGCACTAAAAGAAGGAACATCAACATCGGAAGCAACAAGAAGCTTGCCCAGGTGAGTGCGCTCATTGTCAGTAGATGGCGCATCTGAAAACACAGATAATTCCACCTGCGCGTGAGCGCAGTCAATTACGGCGTGGTGCCGTCACAAAAAAGATCCCATCCTAGTATCACGTCGTGGGCACAAGTGGTCAACACGAGAAACTTGACGTGGTACAGGACGTTCTGAATGATTACTCTCGCTGTACATGCTCCAACTGGTCGAATAGGTTGCGAGCTCGCGGTATTCAGCAATACGTCGGAAGGCAGCGTCGTCACTTTTCGTATCGAACGGCAGAGTTTTTGACTCATCACAGATACGGCGGCACCCGTGTCAACAAGCGCAAGAGTTCGTAGACCTTCAACAAACAGTTCCAGAACGTTTGTGGGGGACGGGCGAGGACTTCTACAATGCGACGATTCCGCAGCTCGTGCCTCCGGAGCTGCGGCAGTCAGTTTTCCGTCTCTGTGGGGTTCGGTCGGCGACGCAGCGGGGACGGAGAACGGTAGCGGTGTGGTGAGGATGAGCGACGGGGACCGAATGGTCGGTAGTCGGCAGCAGGGTGGTGGTCTATTTCGGATGGGGACGGGTCGCGTTGCACTGATTGTCGGTCGTATTGACGGGGAATTTCTCGTTGCGCGTTGTACGGGGCCGGGAAAGAGTCGTCAGAGTACCTTGGAGCTGCAGCCGGGCCCGTTGCGAAGCGCCGGCGACAGAAGCGCGCCACGTGACCTGGATATCCGCATGCATAACAGATCGGACGATTGTCAGCTGTGCGCCAAGGGTTTCCGTGATAGTGCTGTTGTGTTGCTGGAACTGGCGTCGTTGGTACTCGTAGAGGCTGGGGAGTCGGCCGAAGTGGAGGTCGTGGTGGAGTAGCAGCAACAGCAGCGTAAATCAATGGCGCGGTGACAGGTGTTGTCTGAGAGACGGGCGGAAGTGCCTCAGATACCTGCGCCTGTATTACCTGTCTGATGGCGGGCGAGAGACGCTCAGAAGAGGGTTCCGTTGCCGGTTGATACGACAGACATGAAAGTTGTCGGGCCACCTCCTCGCGCACATATCGTTTGATTTCCGACATGATTGTGTTGTTGTCTCCACCTAGGGTCAATGCCGCGAGAGTTTCGTCGGTAGTCGCTGGCCGCCGTGTCATGACCCGCTGCTTGCGCAATTCCTCGAAGCTCTGGCAAAGAGTGGCGAGTTCAGACACGGTACGGGAGCCCTTGGCCAGCAGCATCTGGAAGGCGTCGTCGTCTATCCCCTTCAAGATGTGCTTGATCTTGTCTGCCTCGATCATTGAAGGGTCAAGGCGCTTGCACAAGTCGAGCACATCCTCGATGTAGCTTGTGAAGCCTTCCCCCTGAAGCTGTGCGCGTCCCCGTAGGCGCTGTTCGGCACGGAGCTTGCGTACCTCGGGGCGACCGAACACATCGGCAATGCGTAGCTTAAAGGCACCCCAAGTGGCAAATTCCGACTGGTGGTTGTTAAACCAGAGACTAGCCACCTCTTTCAGGTAGAAGGGTACATATTGAAGCTTCGAAGGGTCGTCCCACTTGTTGCTTGCGCCTACCTTTTCAAATGTCGACAGCCAATCTTCTACGTCTTGCTCATCGGTACCGTCGAAAAAAGGTGGATCGCGCATGCGTAGCGAAGTGGGCACGATGACCATCGGAGGCTGGGTCGTACCTTGCTGGGTGGTTTCTTCAGCCATTTCTGGGATGGCAGGTAGTCTCCTGTTGCGGAGTTCCAGGTTGAAGTACCCCGCACCTCCACCACTCTGGAACGGGGTTTATTGGCACAAGTAGCACTTGCACAGTAGGTCTATTGACGCGGAAAGCGGGCGGCAGCAACGGACTCAGGAATCACAGCAATCGGGGCAAACGCTCGCGCTTGGCTCCTCCTGCTAAAGGCGTGACCCACTGCGGCACATATTCTTCTTCCTCTCTACATTAACAATAACGAGAGAAGTCATCTTCTTGACCACTGCGCGGCGTGCTCGAATTGTGAATCACGGTTCCGCTGCGCAAAAATCCTTGGCAGAAGTAGACAAAAAACGGCCCGTGAAACCTTAGAAGCGTTTTTCATTATAAAAGCAGGTGAGGATTGTGTCAGCGACACTTACATTGCGCTGTACAAAGCCGAAACTGAATTTCTGACGCGCCTTGTTTGAACGTTTTTTCGTTTTCCTGTTCTAAGAATCACTGTGACGGTGAGCCTGCGCAGCTTGCTGGTATATATACTTGTTCATCTGCGTTCAATAAATCAGTTGTTTGCGCCTGTGCTCGTCTCTTCTTCCCTTGTGTTTTGTGGTAGCGCTTTTACGATGTATTCTATGGCTTTAATTACAGCCCGTTATTTTGGTACCGAATGTTGCTGATGGGGTTTTTTTAATACAATTCAAAAAAGTTTGTGAACGGCGCAGCAATTTTTCGGCGCAAAATTGCGTAATGCTCTGGGAAAAGCTAGGAACACATTCCTAATTAAGGCAACTTTATTCACTAAATAACGCGCGTCGGACGCGATAGAAGATAGCTTCAACGCGCTATGAGCTTTAAGTACAGGCAGTGTATTGCGATGCATAATTTTGGTGATTACACGAAGTTTCTTAATAGAGTTCAAATAACTCAATGAACGGCGCAGCATTTTATGGTTTTTTGCAATCGTCTGGAGAAGTGTAGGAATGCATTCCTAATTAAGCCAACTTTATTCACTAAATAACGGCGCGCGTAGCGCTCATGGTTTGGCAAGGTTCTCCAGTAGTCATCGGCAGCCCAGCGCAAAACGAGAAGCGCCGCGAGAGAGAGAGCGGTTCGGGCTGCCAAACGCGCGCAGCGCGAAAGCCAAAACCGCGTACGAATCAGCGGTAACGGTGGCGTGGCGAAAGTGGCCAAGATCAGAAGCGGCGCCGTCGCCATTGCTATGGCGTGACATCACAGCGTCCCTCGGCTCAAGTAGCCAATCAGCTCTCGCCGCCACTTGCTAGCTCTGCTCCTACTAGGTTTTCAATATATGCTGCCCGGAAAGCTTACCCAAGAGATGCGGTATCAAAATAAAGTATCAAATTATTGGAAATTTCTGATCACAGGCTAATACCCTCTCGCCTGGGAGGAACAGGCACTTGAAATACAGTGCGAACAGGCACGATAAGAACAGAAATGGCTCTGACTGATAGTAGATTGAAACAAAAAAATCTACAGTTTGTAGTTTGCTCTGCTTGTGTGAAGCTACAAGCTCGTGCGAGATCCTCTTTTCGAGGCGCGCCTTCCCTCACACACCACTACCGCAGAGAATAAGCTTCGCCCTGCTGGAGCAACGAGCGCTGGTGAACCTTAGACAGGGTGCACGTGCAGTGGCGTAACCAGGGGGTGGCACATTAGGCCTGTGACCCCCCTCCCTCCAAAAATGCCCTCACATACAGGGCACAAAACAAAACGACGCTCGACCACGTCTGCCTGGCCGGCCCCAACTTCCAATCCAGGTAGTATCCCCTCCCCCCCTCACCTTAAACAAATTTCTGCTTGCGTGCCTGTGCACGTGTCGCCATAAGCAGGCTAGAACACAGGAGCAGCAAGCAGCGTGGGCTCAAAACCGTAGACGTTCATATACGGAGCCGGTTTCGATACCTTTCATGTGAAGTTTAACCTTGGACATAGAGAGATCCCAGCCGCCCACGTACGTTTCTTTGCATATTCAGCAGGTGCAGTTGGGAGTACAATGGAACGCCAGAGCGTGCGTACGCCGGCGGCTGGGGGTCCCTGGCACTAACCCCCGAATGCAGAGATGTTACTTGACTCGTACTTGACTCGTTCTTGACTCAAGACAGTCTTGCCGGTCGCCATAAATCGTTCTCGAACTTGCGGATGACTTGAAGGCGACTTGGCTCGGTCGAAGTCAGGACAAGTTTCAAGTCAGCTGCGGGGCTAGCTTGAAAGCGACTTCACGCGTTATTCCAACATGGCCACCTCACGAATGGACGTCGCGTGAAAGGTGGCCGCTTTTGAGTTTGCTTGCCTCGCCATAAGCGTAGCATTTTTTGAGGCGCACTGCCTGCCGAAGATTCTTGGAACCGCTTTACGTGACCAAGGAAATCCGATGGAGTTGTACGACGAGCAACAATTCCACGCTAGGTACAGATTCATGAAGAACGCCGTGGGGCAGCTGCTCGTTATGTTGCCGCTCCGTGAAAGTGGGGACAACCGAAGACAGCCCGTGCATCCAGTGTCACAGCTACTGATGGCTCTCAGGTTTTACAGCGCTGGCACAATCCAACCAGTCACCGGAAATTTCGGCCGCATTCCGTAGTCGACAGTGTGCCTTGCAGTCGGAAAAGTTACGCTACTCATCGCAAAGCACCTGTACGCATGCTGGTGCGCTTTCCGCAGCCGGCGGACTGTTATGAAGTGGCTGAGTTCCCTTGCGTTACAGGTTGTGTCGACTACACACACGTGCGTATTAATAGCCCCGGTGTCGACAACGCCGAAGTGTTCCGTATCCGCAAAATTATTTCTGTTTTTTTATAGCACGACGACATTTTCCGTCTCTTTCGGTAAAAAAAAAATTGACTCGGTGCTGTGTCCGTGTGCCTCGTCTATCCTTTCGTCCCGTCTAGGGCGCTGTTTCTCGCTCAGAAAGACATCGCTTGTAGCACAACACTACGTAAAATTACACACACATAAAAAAGAAGTGCCCCTATCACGGGGGTTTTTTTTTTATCCACGGCACCATCATGCAGCGATACATTGCTGCACCCCGCGAGACAGAATTCTGCTGAGGGCAATGCCCTGACCCCCGATTTTTCTCTTGTTTACCAAGCTCAACAAAAGGATACGAATCACATTTGTTCCCAGAACTTGTTTTTTTTTTTCATAATAACTGTGACCTAGCCACATTAGAGGCATGCACACAGGCGAACAGAAAGGCAAATAGCGTGAAAATCGCGTCACCTCGTGAGCCAGGTCAGCACAAATACATGCCATGGCGTTCGATTGAGAAAAAAAAGCGACAAAAGAACCCAACGCGATGCTTGTTTCTCCTCCAAACAAGCAACCGTGGAGAAACACACCGCATTGTGGTGGCCACTAAAACCAGCGGGCAACGAACGCTTTACAGAAGCAACACTGCGCATCGCTGTGGTGGCAGGCACCACGTGCTGCTCGTTAGCCGTAAAATGGCAAGAATATGCTTGTGTCCCTTCGTTTTTATAGTTATTTTAAAACGTATGGTCTTTTTTCGGTGTAATGCATGCCTTACGCGAACAACTTCATTATTACCCTCGTTAGCAGGTGAGCAGCGTGTTTCTGCTTTGAAGCTCGCTCTTGACTTGACCAAGCAAGACAGCCTGAGCATCTATGAAACGCGAAGGCCGACTTGGGCGTTTTGAAGTCCGCTGCTTGCTTCGCGCCAACTTGCTCAAGTTAAGTTGAAGTCGCGAGCCAAGTAACATCTCTGCATTCGGGGGTAAATCTAGAACACACAACACGTGGACATGCGTGTCGTCTTTAGGCGATGGCAAAGCGGCACGTAAAAAAAGTGGACAAACTGACGTGGTATTTCATTCGTTTGATAGCTCTCGCGGTGTAAGACACACGCTTTTTTCTTATTTTCTTACACTGTGCTCGCTCCCAAGCAGTGTTCCTGTCACGCATAGGCGTACGCAGGGTTCCCCTTCAGGAGGGGCGAAGGTTCGTCGCAGTGCCACCCCTCCCTCTTATGTCAATGCTTGGGGCTGACTTGGCGCTCCCCCCCCAGTCGCAGCCTCTATTATATCAATGTGCAGACTTGACTGCGCCCCCCCCCCCTGCCCCCCGTCGTGAGAGAGAAGACCCGAGAAGTTTGTCCACCGACGTCAACGCTTCCCTGCCGGAAAAAAGCGTACAGCCTCCGCTCCCTTTGGTTCCCGCGTATGCTTGTGAAGCGCGCGCTGCACGTGAAACAGCCCTCGTTCCGCCATGTCAACGCGACAAAGAGGAGGGAATCATAGCTGTGTTGTCAACTGTGACAATGGCCATGTAAACACTAAGGGGTCGACTTCAACATTCCCAAACAGAAAAAGCAGGCGACAAGCATGGATCGCAACAGTGCGCCGAGACAAGTAAATTTTTTTATAAAAATGAGCACGTGCACGATGCATTTAACCTGACAGGAGTTTATTCCTGCGTCACCACTCCTCTAAGCTTTCGAGTTACATGGAGATACATATCTGCATCTTAAAAGCGCAAATTGCCATATTACTTTCAACTTCCGCCTTTTCAGCACTGTCAAAAAAATTGCGAAGACATGTTTATGCTGCTACTGGTATTTGATATTGTAGTAGTTGAAGTTGTGTACACATGTGGTATTTGTGATATGTGATTATATATTTTTTATATCTAAGCGGCGCCGATAGAAGAATGTGGTTGCCAAAAGCTTCGACAATGATTTGTAGCAGCCATTTTGTTGAAAACTGCAAAGTGACTTGAGCGAGCACACTTCTTATGTACTGATGATAGTTCCAGCGGCTTACAGGAAACGGGCATCTCACGCAAAAACGGCGCAGAGGTATGATAAGCAGCGAAGCGCATAACTGACTATGCATTTTAAAGCATTCTCTTTAGACTGTTGATTCGAAAATTTACGCTCAGCGAAAATTTGTTCCGCGCACGTGTAATTATCAAGTAAAGCTAGAATAAAAGGGTATTTATCATAAACATGACCCCTTCATACCGCCACGTTTTAAATGTAAGATTGGAACGCGGTTATTAACAAGGACATTTGTCTATGCAACAAGCGCGCCCACCCTGTCTATGTGTTTTCTTCATTTGCAGTATGGTCGTGATTTCGGCGCGAAATTGACTATTTAATTGAGACATGTACCAACTAGCCTAACAACGAGTACAACAAGCGCATTGCTCTTTGGATACCTTTCATTAAATGTAATATTGATTCAAGCAACAAACAACGCACAATGTTTGATAAATAAATTTCCATACATAGCTATCTCCATGCAGTTCTCGTATGACATATTTCTGTGCACACCAGAGGGTCGCAATCGCTAGTTTTTTTTTAATGAGGCATTTTGCCATCGCACATGTTTTTATAGAGTTTGATTATGGCGTTGTCTGCTACCACTTGCTACGAATCTGCTACATGGCTGAGCAGATCGCTGACGTTTCACCAAATTGCTGCCACGAAAAAAATCTTAAATTGCGGCGATCTTAAACGCGACAAAAGCGTGTACATTCTAACCGCGCGCGAGGCGAAACTCTCAAAAACACGTGCAGAACGCGTGTAGCGTGGGAGCAAAGGAACAGGTTTTTTAAAGACAGGTTGAAGGGAACATCGGAGAGGTCAACATTCTTGTAACGAGATATGCCCCCCCCCCCCCCCCATTCAACGGCAGCGGCCGATCCCGCAGCGCCCTCTACGGCGTGGGTCTCCCCTGCCATCCCTCCAACGTTCAGTATACATTGGGTTGCCTCAGTATGTCACAGAAAAGGTCTATTGCCGACTTTTTTTCGCCTTCGAGCAAGCGGGCCAAGCAAAAAGCTGTCTCCCCCGAGCTTTTTGCTTCCACAGCAGAAGATTCGGAGACGCTTCAGGAACTAGAAAATGCTCAGTGCTTTGTTTCAATTCCACTTGAAGAGACTGTGCGTAGCATCGCGTCTGACGATGCTTGCCCGTCCTCGTCAGGGCACATGGACCACGAATGTGATGACCTTTCCTCATCGTGTGCAGCAAGACATCAACCTGATTCTGCGACAGAATTCACCACCTCTGATGTGGATGTCGACCACGCAGGCCAGTTGGACATTTCGAAATTCAAGACAGAGCAACCCACACAGCCAATACTGAACCCATTTCCATCTAAGAAGTACGGCAAATTGAGCAGGACCTTTAACTCAAACTGGTACTATCTATTTCCTTGGTTGGAGTACAGCGCGCAGGCTGACACAGCTTTCTGTTACCCTTGCAGAATGTTTTCAACTGGTGTCAATGAGAAATCTGCCTTTGTCAATGGTGGATACAGTAATTGGAAAAATGTCCTAGAAAGAGACGGTGGCTTCAGGAAGCACGAAAACTCACTCGTGCATAAGACTTGCCAGGCATCGTGGGTTTCCTTCACGCAGATGAAGGCGGGAGGACAAAGCAGGTCGGTTGCAACACATCTTAGCGACGCGTACTCCATGGAGGTGCAGGAAAATCGCCTCTATATAGCAAGAGTTGCCGATATATTGCAATTTACTGCCGTTCAGGGAATCTCTCAGAGGGGCCACGATGAAAGTGCCAGAAGTGAAAACAAAGGAAACTTCGTTTAGCTCTTGAACTTAATTGCTAATTATGACGACTATATAAGAAAGAAACTGAATGGTGGAGCAGCGAATGCGAAGTACGTTCATCACTCGATACAAGACCAGATCCTCGAAATTCTCAGCCACATCACATTAACAAGTATAAAGGAAGAGATGAAAATCTCCCAGTGTTTTGCACTTATCGTCGATGAAACCAAGGATCTAAGTAAGACGGAACGTTGTCAGTGGTAGTAAGGTACTACCTCAATGGGGCTGTCTTTGAGAGGTTCCTTGGATTCTGCAACGCTGAGCAATTGGATGCTAAGTCGCTCCTGAGCTACGTCAAGGAAACGCTGAATCGCTGCGGCATTGATTCTCAACTGTGCATTGCTCAAACATACGATGGTGCAAGTGTCATGAGCGGTACGTCACGAGGCGTCCAGGCACTATTCAGACAGGAAGTGCCGCAGGCAGTGTACGTACACTGCACGAACCACCGTCTCAATCTTGTCATCGTGGATGTCTGCTAGGCGATAAAACCGGTGAGGGATTTTTTCTCTCTTTTGGAAAGCCTTTATGTATTCCTAAGTGGATCTGCAGTTCACTCCCTGTATGTAGATGTTCAAAAAAGGTTGTTTTTGCCTGTGACAGAGCTGCAGCGTCTCAGCGATACACGATGGGCCTGCCAGATAACGGCTTGCACAGCTGCCATGAAAAGCTTTCCTGCCACTCTTGTATGCCTCAGAGAAGTCATCGCTACAAACAGCAGGCGGGCAACGGAAGCCGCGGGTCTGCTGAAGCAAATGAACTTCCCTTTTCTTTTCCATTTAGGGCTATTCACCAAGATACTCAGCCGCCTTAAGGTTTTTTTGGACCTAATACAAAGTAAAGACTGCAACCTTAGTCAGGCACGTCTCATGGCGCACACTGTCATTGACGAGTTATCCGAAATCAGAAATTCGCAGAGCGCGTTTGACACTGTGTGGGAGCAAACCTGCACTATTTCTGAGGAGAACGGGGTCCTCCAAAGGGAAAAGCAGAGAACGAAGCGCCTTCCGCTTCATTTAGAGCAGTTTGTATTAAGTGAAGGACGGCCCGTTAAAGAAGAGTCTCCAGATTCAAAAGAAACTTTCAGAGTCAAATTTTTTCTGCCCGTTTTGGGCCACCTCATTGTGGAACTGAGTAGGCGATTTGCGGAAAATAATGACGTACTCTGCGGAGTCAGCGCCCTCCACCCTCAAAATGAGAATTTTATGGACGTCTCCTTGCTCAAGTCTTTTGCTGAGCACTATGCATGCGACAACAACAGCGTTGAAGTTGCATGCAAGTTGGTAATTAAACTTCTTCAGCGCATCGAAGCCGAAAGGATGTGCAAAATAGAAACATTGCTGCAATTGGTCACCGTCTTAGAAGAGTATAAGTTAGCCTTTCACGAACTGCACAAGCTAAGTGTTATTGCCGTGACGATACCAGCATCATCATCTTCTTGCGAGCGCACATTTTCGTGCCTTCGAAGACTGAAGACTTATCTTCGCAGCAAAATGACTAACAACCGTCTGAGCGACCTAGCTGTGCTTGCGGTAGAACGGTCTCTAGCCAATAAGATAGACCTTCAGCGTGTTGTTGACATGTTCGATGCTGCACACAATAATCGGAATATACGTCTGCACTAGTATGCTGGTAAATGAAACTCTATAGTACCTTTGCGGCGTTTTCATGAGAAAAATGTTCGGGCACAGAAACCCGCTTCACCATCGAATAATTCCGGCCGTTTTTCCTCGCTTTCAAACAAACTGCAAAAGGTGCCCCGCTTTTCTGAGGCCACGTCGGTGCCCCACTTGTGTGGTGAACAGTGCCTAGTAGGAGAGCTGACACGTTTGTGAAAACTGGTGTACTGTTTAGTCAGATGTGAAATGACTTATCTGCCTATGCGTGATCCAGTTTTACAAATCTATACCCTTCATTTGTTTATTCTTTCGCTACATTGCTTCTTTTTTCTTTTCCCATTTCCAACGTTAACACCAGCAGGAGCAAGAACAGCCTTTTAACATTTGTAATCTGGCGCATCATTACGAAACTTGGAATTCATATGAACATTACTTAGTGGTGTTAGTTATCTCTGATGCTCTTGAATGACTCTTTCGAAGCTATATTGTGATCTAGTCAACACGTGTGATTTTGTTGCTGCTGGTTACCAAGCTTAATTTCTTTTATTTGGTACTGCATTTTTTATATCGGTTGTTTGACAAACTGTATCAATTTTCATTTTACTAGCAATACAACTGCTGTGTAAACATGCTAAATATTAAGTTGTATCCTACTGCGTTGCTCGAATATCTTACTTTCAGTGGTGTGTTTAGAACCTGGGCCTTTAGCCCAGCCAAACGGTCTCAGCCACCGACTAATTGGTGTCCTCTTGTGTTTTCGGAAGATTTTGGTGAAAGATTGTGGTATTTCGTGACTAAGCAGCACTTGCGTGCAGCAAATGAAGCAGTTGCAGGTGAGATAATAGATAGCTATCCTTGGCGAGATTGCAGTGAACTGCGCATAGCTGTAAATACAGCTACAGTGTACTAGACAGCAAAGACAGCGAAGCAGCATAGCGGCGTCAAACTGGTCGACGCTGATGACGTAGCTGACGTCGTGACACGCAGGCTTGACAAGTTCTAGGAGGCGTTGCTTCGGCTCGGCTTCTCCCAGAGGCTTAGCTGGCTACCTTCGACTACATCACAGCTGCGCCCAACTTCTCAAGTTGCTATCGTTCTGGTCATATTTATTTATTTATTTATTGAAAATACCTTACAGGCCAGAAGGCATTTTGTAAGGGGGGTTACAGTGAAAAATCGCATGTAAATTTCAAAATAAAAACGGTACAATGTCGGTTAGTAATAACAAAAAAAAATTAACAAAGCAATAAGTCAGCAATACGTAAACATGGCGATGAAGTATATAAGAACACTCCGTAACATAAAAACCCTCGGAAAAGAAGTAAAAGAACGTCAAGATGAAATATTAAGGAAATGCGTCTGAACTTTTTGCCGAAACGTGTTGGGGTTGCTATCAGAGGCGATATCGTCGGGAAGATCATTCCACATGCGGATGGCTTGTGGTAGTGCGGATGTGTTGAACGCGTTCGTGTTTCCAAAAATGCGAGTGAAGCTGAGATGGTTATGTAATCTGCGTGACGTGTAGAGCGGGCGTTGAAGGTGCAACGACGATGTTTTGTTACTGTAGACGTACTTATGAAATAGGCATAACAAGGACACGTGACGACGAACATTTAATGCTTGGAGGGAATGATGGAGTTTAAGCTGAGTCACACTGGAATTGATGTCATAGTTTCTAGAAATGTAACGGGTGGCTCTGTTCTGGATTGTTTCCAGCATGTTAATTTGATACTGAGCGGAAGGGGACCAAACAGATGAGGCATATTCAAGTTGCGGGCGGACGAAAGTTAGGTATGACATTTTGCAAATGTTAGTGGGACAACGACGAAGGTTTCGGCGTAAATACCCCAATGTTTTGGAGGCTTTTGCACAAACGTTAGTGATGTGATCAAACCAGGAAAGCCCTGGTGTAAGGTGGATGCCAAGATACTTGTAAGAAGTCGCCGTGGAGAGCCTGTCACATTGCATATGGTAAGTGAAGTTAGATATGACCTGTTTACGTCCAAAAGAAACAACTTTACACTTATTAGTATTCAACCTCATAAGCCAAGTGCTGCACCAGTTAGAAATAGTGTTCAGATCATCTTGAAGGATGGAGTGATCGTTAGGACAGTTTATAGGTCTGTAGAGCATGCAGTCATCAGCGAAGATTCTGATATGCGATGATATGTTAGTTGGGAGGTCGTTGATGTAGATAAGAAAGAAAAATGTTCGGGCACAGAAACCCGAACATATTATCAAGGAAGCTATAGATCAGCTGTTTTTCGCCCAGCTAATCTCATTCTAACCCATATAAAGCTAGCGCCTAGGTGATTTCTTTGTAAGAGTGTAAGAGTCGATTTAGATCAAGAGAAAATCTTTCAGATAATATATTACGTTGAACTCACCTAAGCAGAAGAATACGCATGTTTATCGACGTGTTGAGCTACTAAACGAAGCGTAGGTGACATGTAACAGGACATATCGTAGACTTCCATCGAAGAAGTTGGGCGTTTATAAAAGAAGAAAAGGGGAAGAGAGTAAGACAGTGAAAAACAAACGTATAAGCTCCACACTTGCTTGCTCCCCCGGAGGAACTCACTTTTCGTGGTTGCCCCCCCCCCCCCCCCAGTAAAAACATCCTCCATGGAACCGCCCCTGCCTGTTACCCTTATTATTCATGATGTACCCACAAAAATTAGAGGCCAAATTTGAGGAAAGTGGTCTAGGCTTCAACCTCTCTTTACTCAAACAAGGAAAACTCATTGATCGTGCACCAGCAGAATTAATGTACGTAGATGATATAGTGCTAATGGTTGACAACAAGGAATATTTGCAGAGATTGATGGACATCTACAATAATGAGGGAGATAGGTTAGATTTTATGTTCAGTAAGGAAAAATCAGCAGTCATGATTTTCAATGATAACGAACGTAGTGAGCTTAGAATACAGGAGGTCACGTTAGAGATAACAGATAAATACAAATATCTGGGCATATGGATAAGCAATGGGACCGAGTACCTAAGGGAATACGAAATATACGTGATGACTAAAGGTAACAGGAATGCAGCAGTGATGAAAAATAGGGCACTGTGTAATTACAATAGGTATGATGTTGTGAGAGGATTGTGGAAAAGGGTCATTGTTCCTGCGCTGACGTTCGACAATGCGGTGTTGTGCATGAGATCAGAAGTTCAAGCAAGATTAGAAATTAAGCAACGTGGAATAGGTAGGCTTGCTTTAGGAGCTCACGGGAATACATTAAATCAGGGAGTACAAGGTGATATGGGATGGACATCATTTGAGGGCAGGGAAGCTAGCATCAAGATGAAATTTGAGAAATGACTGAGAGAAATGAGGGAGGAGCGTTGGGCTAGGAAGGTTTTCAGCTACTTGCACATGAAGCATGTCGATACAAAATGGAGGAAGCGAACCAGGAACTTGACTGGTAAATACTTAGAAAACAGCAGGTGGCCAAACCAAAAAGATCTATCGGTTAAACAGAAAGCGAAGGAATTGGAGACTGACTTGTGGAGAATTGGCATAATTAAGAAGTCCGCACTAGAGATCTATGGAACTTTTAAGCAGGAAATTGCCAAGGAAAGGATCTATGATAATACTCGGGGTAGTTCTCTAATGTTTCAGGTCAGGACGGGAGTGTTGCGAACCAAGAGATATCGGGCCAAATACGAAGGGGTAGACACAGTATGAAGTGCATGTGGAGAGGAAGAAGAAACTGCCGAACACTTGATAATGTTCTGTAAAGGGCTTCACCCTATAGCTCAGGATGATGGCGCAGAGTTTTTCAAAGCACTGGAGTTTAGGGACAGGGAGGGCAAAATACACTTTAAGCGGGTAGACTTAACTACAAGGAGGTTATCTGATCGGTGGCTAAAGTCAAGGCACGAGTGAAAATAAACCCTTCACTGCAATGTAAGAATCCTCAACCTCACTATTTAAAGTAAAAAAAATAAATCTAATGGTCAGTTCACTAAGTATTACGGCTCTGTAGCGTTAGCCGCCGCCCGATCTAAAGGGACAGCCACATCCATCCATCCATCCATCCATCCATCCATCCATCCATACATTGCAAATGCAGCCACAGTTTTTTCATTGGGACCATTACACACATTACTCCATCAGCGGCTACTAGATTTCTCGTGCCTGCCGGATGAGCGTGAAATGCCAGTCATCTATGACGGGCGCGGCCTACGTAAGAATAAGGGTCTTTGTACTCGGCCTTTGAGATCGGAAATTTCAGCGTTTGGTATTTATTCAGAGGATGCTTTGTATTAAAAAGTTTTGCTGAATGAGAGCGTTATTTAGGTAGGGTAAATGTGATTACGTTTACGCCTTTTAAAAACTTTTTTTGTTATTATTGTTGCAAATAAGCTCCAAAAACGTAAAAACATATTTGAAGGCACCCCTACATGAGTGGCGCCACCACCGCAGTTACGACTACCGCCGCTTCCAAAGTGACCACCGATAATCCGGCAGGCATAGGAAATCTAGGAGGTGCTGACTCGATTTATTACATTCATTACACCTCAGCATCAGGCACGCATTTCACGCGCGCTGTTCGAGAATTCGCAGCCTGTGCTTGCCCGTTTTACACGCGTGCCGAGTTGTCATGTGCGTTCTGGGACCTTTCACCGCAACTCAGGATTAACTACGCTTCAGCGTTTGTAAGTGTTTTGTCGTTGTTTCATGAATCCAAGCTTTCCTTCCATCCGAAGGCTTAGTTGTGCTGCGCTGCTAAGCTGCTGTGCCACGTGTGTTTTTCATTGCTGCGTTTAACCGAGCGTAGCGATTTGTTTCACGTGTATACAAGTCGAACGCGTCGCGTAGACTTATCGTTGTGTATGTGTGGTGCCGAGAGTCGTAGGGGTCCATCAGTTCAAGCTTATGCTATGCAGTGAGTGATGCAAATATGTCACTTCTTTCGCGCGAATTTTCTTGCCTTTCGCAGCTGTATTAGAAATATTTCGCCCTTCACGTTTTCACCCGCTACTCGACGTTATTAAACTAGCCGTATACGTAATTACCAGTACGCATACCTGACTCTTCACTGAGAACCACCACTATAGCTATTTACCAAAGTTTTTATTACTACTCCAAAACGCCAACGAAACAGGATACAGCCTTAACGGCAGCGCAAGTTTATTCTTTAGCAGCTAGAAACTTGAGTGAGTGAGCAAACTTTGTTTAACCAGTGGATTGAGGCATGGGCCCTAAGCCGCGCCAGAGGCGATGGAGAGACCCAGTCTCTCAGCCGCCTCCCGTGCTCGCTGGATGGTTCATATTTGATCTGCCCGATCTGAGCTGATCAGCGCGGCTCTCCACCGCGCTTCAAGCTGCTCTGGGGAGACTGCATTAGCGTCCTTTATCGGTGTGCATTCCCATAAAATATGCTCTTGGGTGGCGTGTCTCGATCTACATAGCTTACACGAGTCATCTCGGTATAGTTCGGGGTAGTTGCGATTTAGGTGCTTCGGGTTGGGAAATGTTCTATAGCTTGAAGTCGCCTCCAGTCAACCTCCTGAGATCTGTCAAATGTGGAGCTAGGTGGTGGAAATCTGCACCTTGACTTTTTTTTAAAATTGGAGAAACTTTTAGTGTTTACTTTTCATGCACTCCAACCGCCCGCGACGTAAATGCTCAACGTTACGATCACGTAGAAGTAGCCGAATTACATAGAAGTAGCTGCAAAGCAGGCGCGCGCAACTTGTCAGTTCACAGAAAACGTCAAAGTAGTAATGCGACCGCTCGAAATCGGCAAACCTCCGGCACTTTGAATCAGACGATGTCGAAATTGAGCGAGACTGGAAGAAGTTGGGTGAGGATAAACGCGTGATAAGGAGGGCACTGGGCCGGCCTAAGCTCGCAAAATGAGAAGTTCGAAACCATGCCGTCTTTTATTTTATAAAAGAAATTTGTACTTTGAAACAGTTAAATGGCCAGGCGAGCTACGATTCATGTGAAATTGAGAGCTGCTGGTTTTTCAGGTGGTACTGTGCAGTGCCAAGAAAGTGCAACAGAACCGTCTACTTAAAAATAGCCCAGCACCCTAGCTTGCAAATGACAAAATTTGGTTCGATTGAAGATACCGGACAATTCCTAATTGTATGTTTACATAAAACGCGTTATAAAGGAATCGTTATAGAGATGGCGTCTGGGGTGCGGCCTCATTGGCGACCACCCGCCGGTAATGCACTTCCTCATTAGAGCAGAATTGGCCACCCTTAAGCAGTAGCTCGTTTATCAAAGTACCAATCAACTCTTTGCCCCCAGTCTCCAGCGAATGCGGAGCAACTGTCCAAGACGGCAGTCGGGCCTGCTATGTCGCAGAGGGTGCTAAGAATTTCTGGGTCCGGAAAGGCCACCATTCGAATTCGAACTTGGCTATGTTCAACGCTAGAACGCTCTCTAGGGAGGCTAGTCTATATGTGCTATAGGGTGTTCTCACTTGATGTCGTCCGCAAGGACCGTCACTGTTGTTTCAGTATGCCGCCATCTTGGGTGTCTCGGTGGTTCGATGCACATATACAATAGCTCGAAGACACTGTGGAGCTATGTGTTTTTCTCTTTTTTTGTGCAACTGGTGCCTGCAAAGGATTTAAGCACATAACCATGTGGGTTAGATAAAGCTTTGTAATTGTGCTACCTGGAGAACGTGCGTCTGTGTGGCGGTGAAGACCCACTCAATGTTAAAAAGCTGAACTGCGGCGTAATCTTGAATTGCGGCCGCAGGTCGAATTTACCATCATAACGGACTACCTTCTTGACACGACAAGTTTTTTGTCACGCGAGAAACTAAAAGCTTACAAATTCATGCAGTATCACAAGTAATTTTATGAGTGGATGGGTGCAGCAGTTGGGCATGAATGTTCTCCTGAACAGCACGATAGTGGTAGCCAGAAAGGTAAACAGACTTACTTTGTCCACTTGTAATCACATTTATGGTGACGTGCGAGCACTGTGTCAATACTGTAAACATGGTAATGAGATCACATGGCAGAAAAGGGATCACAGCCGTTGCTGCAGTGGCTCTTTTCTTTTCAATAACCACTGGGTACCATGTTCATGTGTAGCTGAGTCATCGCACCTGATTAGGGCAGGTGTCGAAGCTCTGCCGTATACAGCACAGTCGCTGTTGTCGGTAAAGAAAGTCGACTTCCTGTTTATTGCTAATTGCATTTTTTCTGTAGTGCTAACACCGGTGAAACCAGTAAACAGGGTAATGGGATGACAGGGCAGGAAGACTCGATGGTTAGTGCGGCGAAACCACTCCGTTTTTTCTGTGCTGTTACCTCTGTGGTTTTGTGACATTGACCTTTCAGCACCAATCATAGAAAAAAGAAAATTACGAAGGTAATAGTCTGATCACCAGACTTATTTTTTGAGAAGTTGTTACAACTTATAATCAAATACGGCAGGGGCATAGCCAGAATTTTTTTTTCGTTTTCGGGGGTAGGGGGGTTCACACCGACCCGTCGTGTGTGTGTGTGGGGGGGGGTGTTAAAGGCATCAGCTTTTCTTAGTGGCGTGAGCATCGGCAGTAGTTTTAGCAGACTCTGTACATGTAGGTCAAAGTCTTGAGACTCCCCCCTCCCCTCCTCATGCGTATGTGCTTGTGAAGAGAATATGGAAAAGAGCGGAAAACTACAGCAAATGACCGGTACAGTGGCCATTTGGAGCAATGGGCTTCTGTTGCACCACTGAATGGACTAGTTTTCGAGGAATGCATCATTGAGACGTACATTCTGATTGGAGAAGAGATTGTTAATCATTAATCTCGGTTAAGCGTAGATAGCGTAGTCCTTGTCAGGTTAAAGTGGGTTTCACAAATCGAGGACGGCTCTGCTTACAACATGCAATGAAAATGACTGCATGCATATGGGAAGGATTTTTATGTATAGCTCCATACGTCAAGCAGCCCTGACGCAGTGGTAGGTTTAAGCAGAGTCTTTCAATGCTTTTCTGGTCACGAAACTGCGGCCGAAGATTAATTCAGGGACAAAAGCTGCCGCTAGGATCGCCCCTGTTAGCGTGAATGCTTCGCCGGCGGCCGGCGACGCTTGCGGGCCGGCTGTTTCTCCGTCGGCAATGCGCCTAATTTCATCTGCTCTTCATTTCCACCTGTAAAAACGCGACCTGTAAAAACGCGAGCGACGCCAGCGAAGTGTGCGTGTTTTTGATTCAGTTGACGCTTAGCTTAGCTGTGAAATAGAGGCAAGGCCACGCGTGTTACTGAGTCGTATATGTTGCAGCGTTCGTTCGTTGCAGTAGTCACGGCTGCTACGTTCTCGCTTTGAGAAGGAGGACATCTGGCGTTTTCGATTTTTGAGTAGTCTTTGCAGTTTCCTGCGTTTGAGTTAACTAGCACCAGATTTAAATCGGTATATACAGCCCTGGGCGACATGCTGCGCTTAGCAAATAGGTGTGCAAACGTACAGCACGTTGGGTTAGCGCTGTGTCTGCGTGATTTTATAGCGCGCTAATAATGTACAAAAATAACCTAGGTTTGGAAAGTGAGCATCAACGTGATGAAGAAAAACGCTCACGAAATGGAAGCAGCATAATGAGCGCGCGTAGGAGGAAATGCTACACACTTGAGCGACTTTCTCGGCTGTCAACATAGGTATAGGGTGTCAACAGAAAAACTCGTATGGTCAGTGTCTGACACACTCGTCCCACCAAAACGACTAGTTA
This sequence comes from Rhipicephalus microplus, assembly GCF_043290135.1. NCBI lineage: Eukaryota > Metazoa > Arthropoda > Arachnida > Ixodida > Ixodidae > Rhipicephalus > Rhipicephalus microplus. The sequence continues at coordinate 111,366,782 of NC_134707.1, read as the reverse complement.
ATTGATTACTTGGTTATGAGGTTTAACGCGCTGACGCTATGCAGGCAATCGGGCGCGCGCCGTAGTGTAGCTCTCCGGAATAATTTTAACCACCCAGGTATCTTTAACATGCGCGGGAATCTCTAAAACACAGGCATTTTCTCTTTTCGCCTCCATCAGAAAAGCGGCTGGGAACCCGCGTCCTTGGGCTCATCATCATCAGCACAGCGCCCTAGCCCCTGGGCCACCGCGGCGGGGACACTAAAAAAATTTAAAAAAGAAATACAGGCAAAGCTAGCCATGCTCCACTTTGCAAATTCAAAATACCTGATTGGATAATCAAAATGTCGCCGCCGTGGATTTTGGTTCCGCCACACAGATGACAGTAACCTGACTGGCCACTTGCTGATCGTCGCAGGCAGCTGCCAAGCGCATGCAAATGACTAGAAAACGCGCCGCGGCTGTGGTGCAAGTGTTTATTCATACAAGTTTACGGCAATAGCATGGCGGATAGAGGAAATAAACAACGTCACACAAGCAACTAGGAACACAATTGTGCAAGTGTTTTTTGTCACTAGCAAACACAAAACACAACAGTTGGCTTTTACATAGCATGACAAACAGAACATCTGCTACCCATGGGGCTTGTTGCCACCATTTGCTGGGCAGTTTGCTCGCCGCGTCGCTCGTGTAAGCTTGTTTTTTTTCCCTGGTGTAAAAGTGCAGGCGGCACCTCAAGAAAAAATGAACAACCTCTGCTGTGGTACCCACATAGTGCAACCTACAGCCCACACCAGCAGAAGCAATGCGGCTGTCGAGCAAAACTTGGTCAACAATGTTCGCATACAAATCGGCACATGCAACTGTGTCCACAGTCAGTTCTTCAACATGTCCTTCCACAATGCGCAACAGGCTGAGAAGCTGGGATGAGGGCACTTGCAGGAATCCTCTTGACTTCTTCTGGATTAGGTCAGTTGGCTCTCGTGTCTGGCTCTTGAGTGTTCCCACGCAGTCAGTGCAGCTTATCGTTGAAAACTTCTTTACCACGTAACCGGCAAGATAATCAAGAATGCACTCTTTGGTGGAGAGCGTAACGTCAGGCACGGATGCATTGTTCACTGCCTCTCCCGGCTCCTCAAGAACGTCATCAAAGAGGACCGCCAACATGTCAATCTGCAAAATACATTCCAAGTTTCAAATCTTTCAATGTATAAGTTGAGATTCGTAAATGCAAAAACACATTATGTTTCATTTGGTTATTTGGTCATTTGTGTAGTGAAACTGCTCCTGAAAAAAAGAAACTAGAGCTAATAAATAAAAGCAAGGGGCACGTTACCTGACTGGAGGCAGGTTTTCCCTTGTCAAAGAGGCCCTGGAGCTTGAGCAACAGCTGGGGTCTATCTCCCTCGACCGAGGCCCGTTTTGGCGGCCGAACTAGGTTGTTTACAAAGAGCATCCGATAGATGAACACAAATGTTGCACAGTCGGCTGCCCTCCGTCACCAGCAACATGCCTGACGATGCCGAAAAACCTCTAGAAAGAAAAAATCAATTTATCGCAACAGTGAGAAATTCATAGCACATTTATACACATAAAAGTCATCATGTTTGCCTCTAGAGGATCTTGTCCGAAGTTCCCAACGAGAACGTAACGAAACCCAGACAACAGCAAGCTCTCGATGAGTGCAACTGAGCTATGCAGTGTCAGTCTGAGTGCTCCACATGTCTGCTTACTCAGAAAGCAGACTTGCCTCTGGGTCGGTAATGTCTTGATGTATTTCTCCCAGTTGTCCAGCCATGCAATGCTGTCCTTCAACACCTGGAATAAAATTTGCTTCATCTATAGTACATGAAAAACACTTCATAACACATGTAATAATCTCACAGCAATGTGTTGTGCTTCGTTGAATCGAACATGGTCTGGCCTCCGAGAGTTCAGGCAGTCGAACAGCTTGTTCAATGTTCTTGTGAATTGCGATGTTGCAGCCGACCCATGGAGCTTCTTGCAGTCTTCCTGCTCGCTATAAAACTCCATAACCGAAGCTGTACTCTCACTGAACAGCTGTAAAATGTGTGGAAAAAAGGATTTTAAGTTTACTTCCCAAAACGTGTGAGCAGATGTTTTTGAAATACACTTTGCACTGAACATAGCTTCGTGCATGATTTGCCTGGACAGCCAACTTCACGCTCATCTTTTGGAACGCATTGGGGAAAATATGGGCTTTCGTTAACTTCGGTACAGCCCGGAGCCCAGCCTGTTCTTCTTCATAGTCCAGTAAGTCCTTGTAGTGACAGTGGAACACCTCCTGTCCTTGAGGGAGCTGCAACATAAGGACAAGTGACAAATTTCTTTTTAAACTGAATAGTTTATGCACAGGTCAAGGCATTCACATGCAACTTTTTTTACTTACCAAAAACTTGCCCACTTTGAGCAAGTTGTTTCTGATGCACTTAAATATGTGCGGTGGATCAATTACAACGTGGACTTGCTTTGAGGGCTCACACGGGTGTTCAAAACACGTTTGAAGCTTGTGCATGTCCCCGTTGACACCTTGAGAGAAAAACAGTTTAATAGTACACTTGTTTTTCTACTACATCACTAACCACAGCTAAATAAAATTTGAAAAGACGTACCCAGAGATCTCAAGGCTGATTGGTTTGATGTGGAGTTGTCGCAGGTCACTGCGTCAACAACAACACCAGCGTTTGTAAGGTGAACAATGCACTGCAAAAGGAGCTTCGCCACGATTGATCCTGGGGCAGCACCAGAAGCACAAAGTGTGCCCACAGTTTGTGACCACCCTCCCAGAAAAGGCAGAAACAGAAAGACCAGCACGTGGTCGCCGTCTTTGCCATGGTCACCTAGTCATGTGTGTTCGGCGAAATCCACCTTGCCCAGCAGTGCCATGTCCGACTCGCGAATGTGGACGCTTTTTCTGACGCTCATTTCATCGAACATGAGCACTCCTGGAAAGTTTTGGGTAGGTTAACATCTTGTCTCAATTGCGCTGCTGAATATAATACAATTATAAAAATGAGTACTGCTTCTTACCTCGACGCTCTCTTTCTGGAACTGCTTCTAGCTTTTCACACAGAACCGTGAACAAAGTGCTGTCGAAGCCAAAATCAGCTTTCAGATTTCTGAGGTAGCCATAGAGGGTGCGGGGATTTGGAAGGGGCAAAAATTCATTTTCATGAAGAAAAGTGTAGACTGCAGTGGACTTTATCTTTAGCAGCAAGCAGTCATAAATCCACTCTTTTTTGTACCTGGAGAGAATGAATTGCAAATTTGTTTTCCACAATGAGCGTGTTGGAAACTATTCATGCAAAGCAAAAAATAATGAGAATGGTGTTATAAAAACTGAAGAAAGTATATTTGCCCAAACAAACCTGCAATTTTTCCCGAAATTAGAAATAACACTACACAAAACGGCCAAACCAATGTGTGCCTCAATAGCATATTGTTTTGCGGTCCAACAGATACAAATACATGATGAATAAATGAAGGCTACACCTTGAGATAACATTTTCAAACGCAAAAGGGGCAATCCAATAGCAATGTTACGTGTGTGATGGGGTATTTGGAACTTACCGCGCAGCTGTTGCAGACTTCGCGTTGGCTTTCATGAGCCAGAGGTCAAAAATGAGCTTCTCGCGAGCCGAAAGCTTCTGAACGTCTTGGTGTGATCTTCTGCTCCTATTCGCTTCCACTGTCAATTTCGCAATCTTCACTTGGCACAAACGAAGTTGCTGCTTAGTACTTCGAAGCTGGTCTTTAACTGCGTGGAGCTCTGAGATGGAGCAGACATTTCCCTCTGTCTGGCATGCCATCTCTGTTCAGCTTCTAGTGCTTATCACTCCACCTGTCAAACGAAGAAATATGGATCAATATAATGCGACATCACGCAGCACACAGGCAATACAGGCTCTCAACATAGTGAAACAAGAAAACAAGGCAACGCGAATGGAGGCTTACCATCATCTCCGGCTGCTTCAGGATCGCAGGGCTCTGTGCTGGAGCTCACAGAAGCTGCAGTGCCATCGTTGTTCGGCGACGAAACGCGACGACGTTTTGCAGGCGGATTTTCTCGCTGTGAGTGCGACCGTGGCTTGGGCTTCGTAAGATACGCCGGCAGGTTTTCAAATATCCGGGGTATGCCACCGACGCGGAGCTTAGGCTTCTCGCGCTGCAGAAGCTAAGATTGTCCACTTATTCTGAACTCATCGGCTCGAATAATGTCCGTGGTGTCGAAATGTTTCTCGCACGCACGAACGGCCTTCGACTCGAAGTTGAAAGCGCCCGTCTCCTGTCGTGGAATGGCTCGCTTCCACCTGTCGCGTTGTTCGCGGTCGCTTGGGAGGCAGAACAGCGAAGCTTTTCCTGTACAACTCCGATAGCCAGAGCGGCAACCAGGTACGCAGCACGTCAGAGGCATGGTAGTTCACATAGTTTGCCGTCCGTGATGAGTGTAGACAGCTATACCACACAACAAACAAACCAGTAAGCTCGCGCTCCAACGCACTGCAAACGCTGCAAATGCGGCCGCCGCCGTCCAAGCCGCCTTCACCAGACTCGTAGCGCCACCGCGCGGGAGCTTTGATCCCCATATGAAGCTCTCCCATAGCGTTACGGAGAAGTTTCGTGACCAGAAAAGCATTGGAGGACTCTGGTTTAAGTCAGCATGTTTCTTAGTTTACAGCTCACATCCACGCATGCTTGCGATATCCAACAAGCAATTTTTTTTGTAAGTTATGCCGCACATTGGCAACACCAATTCAAATGCATTATTTTTCAGGCAGACTTTCTAGCACCATGGTTGACATTACAGTTGCACAGTGACTTGATATCAATGAAGTACTCCAATCGCAGAGGTTTTATGATGCACTCTGCGAGAGCAAGGCAATCATTCTTGCGAAATGTTTACGAGGTCTCACTCTAAAATACACCTGGGACAAGACTATATCTACTCGCTTAGAAACAGATTGTTCGCTGCGTATATGCGCTAGAAAAACTAAATATGCACAAAAACGTGTAAAGGCGTTATCTTCTTTTTTGTTTTCGCAGCTTTTGTGGTTCTGCTTCCTGAAACAATAGCAATGTGACAGGGCGGGCGTCTTCCGTTGTTTGCTAGTGTGCAGCCATCATTTCGCATTACGTCAACAGATTACGTCAGCTGTATAGAATATTTCACTGTGCAGAATTGATATGCCATGCATACACTTATCAAACTAATGATTGATGTGTGGGGATTAACGTCCCAAAACCACTATATGATTATGAAAGACGCCGTAGTGGAGGGCTCCGGAAATTTAGACCACCTGGGGTTCTTTAACGTGCACCCAAATCTGAGCACACGGGCCTACAACATTTCCGCCTCCATCGGAAATGCAGCCACCGCAGCCGGGATTCGAACCCGCGCCATGCGGGTCAGCAGCCGAGTACCTTATCCACTAGACCACCGCGGCGGGGCACTTATCAAACTAGTACATGCATTCATGTTTGCAGCACTCACGCCAGGGCGAACACGAGCAGCCTTGTACCACATGAAATCTCTAGTGATTCGTTCTCTAGCGATGAAGGAATGGACTTAGGTCTTGTTCAGAGCATAGCACACCATAATCAATTTCTCAGAACGCGTGAGCTCTGAGAACTGCCAGCCTTGCAACACGGTTTCGCTTACGCTATACTAAGCACCATTCATGCCTGGCGGTTGTCTGTTTTGGGCACTCTCTTGTGAGTCACTGGAATTTCACAGCTTTCATCAACTCCTTCATATTCGTACACGTTTGTCGAATGGGATAACAACACAACAAAAACTACCAGCCTTCTATAGGGGCGCAATCATAAATACAAAACGTTTGCACGCAGATTAAGATACTGGGCAAGGGCGACTTCACTGGCACCTGAAGGGAAGCAGAGGAAATGTATAAACGCGAGTCCTTGCACTAGGCGAGAAATGAGCCTTAGTGTTCAAGGTGTAACTTCACTAGCCAACATGTATTGTCGGTAATGTTCTCGTTCCTTGCATTCATTCTCACTGTCGGAACTTTGGTGAGCGTGTTGCTTCCTACCAATGCGAAGTCACCCCCTTGAAATACGCTGCCTACACATATTGCTGGGTATTTATGTTCTGTGTCAATCAGCACCCCTCTATGAGACTCGATGGCCGCGCCGAAACGTGGTAAGCTAAAGTTGTATACTTCTTTCTCGAAAGGCGACGCTGCACTCTCAACTATTCACGGAAAAGCTACAGCAGCCGAAGAAATGGTTCCCAGCGGTCGGTATTTACTGCCTGAAGACGACTCTTGTGCCGAAAGAAAAACCCATCGAATCATGATGCGTGCACTGAAACCACGACTCGTCAAAACGAAATTGGTCTTTACCTTTTTAACGGGACAACACGCCAGGAGTTGCAGCACGACGAGACTAGACCACTTTTGCTGGTGACGGCATGCAAATTTGTGGTAACTATACCTTTTTCTCTGTTAGTAAGCGCAAACCGAAGTTCCAACCTCACTGTTAAGAAATCTTTTTCTGGCTGCTGGTGTATTACAATTATCATAAGGGATGAAGACGTGTGCTCTTTGGAAAATAATGTTGAGGTAAGGGGACTCACGGTGGAAGCTCGGTCTTCTTTCCCTGGACACATTGCAAGAACGCGTTAGCAAATTTCGGAAGCCATGAATTACGAAATGAAGTACGAAATTGCTAGAACTCAAAGGTGAGTCAATCGTTACAAAAGTGGAGTCATCAGTGCAAGCACAAAATGAAATAAACAGAAAGAAGGATGGATATTCTACGGCGTGATGATGATTGGTGGGGCGAAGCATTTATTGGTCTGTCCGTGCTTTTGTCCGCCGACTTGTTCTTGCTTCCGTCCATTCGTGCAACCGTTCATGTGTCCGACCATCTGTGTGACCCTTGGTGTATCCGTCTGTCCGTGCGTCCCTCCATGCATTCATTCGTACGTCCGTTCTTCCGTCTGCCTGTCCGTCGTCTGTTTGTACGTCTCCGTTCGTCTGTTTCTGCAGCCATCCCTCTATCTGTCTGTCCGTCCATGCGTCCACCCCCTGTCTGTGCATCCTTCATTCTGTCCATCTATCTGCATGTCCGTCCGTCTATCTAGTGAACACTCAGAGTACAGCCATCTCACATCTTTTCATTATGTAATCATCATATACAAGTGCTGCCATCCAGCGGACATTCTAAAGACTAGTCTTTCGGGTATGTGCCACCAGTGGCTACATACACCATCGGAGGAAGGACAGACCCACACATTAAGGAGCTTCGCTCTTGAAAAAACTGATTTCTATCATAGACACAGTGTTCTTCTGTGGGTGACAAGGTGATTATGAAACACAATTATGAGAACGACAATATGATTATGAGAGACGCTGTGGTGTGGTGCTCCAGAAATTTCACCACTTTGGGTCACCTAAATCAAAGTGCACGGGCCCGAGCATTTTCACCTATATGGCAAATTCGACAAGAGTTCGATCCCGTGACCTGCGCGTCAGCAATGGACCACGGTAATCACTGGACCACCGTGGCGGGTAGTAAAAAAAGACGGCTTCGGTAAAATAACTATGCGCTACTTTTGGTGCAGCTGTAAAGATGCAAGTTCAAGTGATCGAGATATATTGCTGAAAATTACTTTCACATTGTGGCAGAGCGATTCTGTTCTCTCCCGTTGCCTACTCCTTGCTTTTCGGTGGAACCTTTCAGTTGCAAACTTGGTTCACGGATACAAAAGGTGTGAACGGCAATGCAAGAACCCAAGTTTGCATGTAAGAATTCTTGTAAATTTTGGTTAACATACGGGGCATAGAATATGACATGAAATGTGCAGGATAATCTTCGTGTCAATAGAAAATTATAATCAACAGTATTCCTGTGTGTCATGTGTTTTCTGCGTGGAACATTGCTTGCACAGAACATATTTGATTTCTTCTAAAAATTATGGTTACTATGTATAATATTCTCAATTTTACATGAATACATGTCCACTCATGTTCCTTTACTCTGTGCATTTCTTGTTGTGGGTTATGTCACTAGTTGCAGATCTCGCTTGGTGTGCCCTCCTAGTCATGTAAATGTAAAGGGATGAATAGATGAAGCGAACCAACACAAATATTTTTAATTCATCAGATAATTTTCCAGCCTAATCTTCCTTAGTGTTACACTTTTTGCAACACTTCTAAACAATAAAACTTGTGGTAACTACAACTGCTCACACTAAACTTCTCAATATGCTGGTTTAAATTTACCACCATCTTTTTATGTATCAGCTTAAATTACATGATCAGTATTTTAGTGGGCCTTTCTAAGGTTGCGATTTGTGTGCACGTTTCTCTGTGTTGGACCTTCTCACTAGACAACACTTCGGGGTGCCTTTAGCAGTTGGAGCTGAGTATAGATATGTATTAATATAATGTACACTCTCATACAAGGGAAGCTTCCTGGATGAGTCTTAACCTTGCCGCAGTGGTCTAGTGGTTAAGGTACTCGGCTGCTGACTCGCAGGTCGCGGTATCGCATACCGGCTGCAATTTCGATCGAGGCAAAAATGCTGTAGGCCTGTGTGCTCAGGTGCACGTTAAAGAACCCCAGGTGGTCACAATTTCCGAAGCCCTTTAGTATGGCGTCTCTCATAATCATATGGACGCTAAATCCCACATATAACTCAATTAATGTACTTTTCAAAGTGGCTTTTTAAGACATATAAAAAATCGTCACTTTCACGCTGTAACGAAAGAGTTAAAGGGGAAATTTTAAGAAGTTTGTACCGATGCACTATGTTAAGTGGCACAAATGATGGTGTACTGGTTGAAAAGAAATCCGGACAGCTGCTGACTTGCAACTGTGTGTTTAAACAATATGATTGGAGAATGTATGCAGTGGCACATAAAACATGGAAAAAAAGCGGAGAATGGGGCGCACACTACGAACGGTCATTCTTTCTCCCATAATCCCAGTAAACCATCAGTATATGCTGATTCTCCATCAGAGAGCGTAACCAGAGGGTGGCTTATGTATATCTTGTTTTGTACAATCTGTGCTGCCTCAACAACTGTGTTTGTGTTTACACGGGGCAGTAATATAAGTGCTGCTCTAAATCTCTAAAAAAAAGAGAGTTGCTCCGAATTGTGGTTTTTCTTATTAACTGCTGGAACTGTGTGACCAACTTTCACGCCCTAAAGAAACTGAAAAGCACGTGCCTACTGTGAGTCTAGCCTGAAAATATACTTTGCTGGCTCTCATCTCATTAAATCAACATGAACTGGCATATCGCACTTTTAGATCATTAGGCTATCTTCAATTTTACATGCAGGCTGTTTAGGTGATATGTAAAAAAACGCACGAAAACTTATATTCATTATATAGCTCGTACTACAGACATTTGATAAGCAACCTAATTATTTGGTACTGGTAATTTATCTGGATTTGAGGTTATGATATATCTTTCATAATAAATAATAATATTTATGGAACAAATTGGTGACGCTTTGAGTTCTAGGAACTGTCTTGCATATTTTGATATCTGCTCCTAAAACACCTCTAACTGCTCAGACTAGCACTTTTTCTGCTACAAGATTACTCGTGGCTGTTCCAAAGTCGCCCTTCTTCTGCTCCAAAGGCTGCTCCAATCAGTGAAAATTTTCTTCCATCACTGCACTCCACTCGTCTTGTGTACAAACTTTGCGTCATACAAGCTCTGGCGAACATTTGAAATGACGACAGTGTACAGGTACACGTGAATAATTTTTCTTCTGTAGAGTTGGTGAACCTCGGGGCTAATATTATTGCACTGTCCCATCTGTTTCATGTGCACTGGAAACGAGAGCAGTAGGTGTTTCGGCCATGGAGTGTGTGACACTGGCATTCCAAGAAGGGCCTGTTGACCTTGGCGACAATTGATCAAGGTTTTGGGAATTGGCTGCGACTTATCGTGGTACTCCTCAGTAGTCCAACAATGGTTCTTCCTCTGGGGGCTGGTTGGCCACGTTTCCCTGGACAGCACGCTGCCGCTTGGGAAGGCGCAGAACACATACACCTGCTGAAGCTGTGGTTCAGCCTGACCTTCTAGTCCAATTGCCTGGATGGTAAGTCACTGGTAACATCTTAAAAAAAGCCCACACACTTGACTATGACATGGTTGCCTACAGAAGTCTCCTGGTCACTGGCCCTGGGCACGAGCCGACCCACTTCGAACTTAGAGGCCCCTGTCAAGTAATGTGAGCATGTTCCAGCTGGCACGTCTGCTTTTCAATCACAAAGGCTCTAGGCCTCTCTGGAGTGTACGTCACACGTTTGTAATTCCAAGCTGGCATTTCGTGCTCCTTTCTAGCCTTTGTTAAGAATGCCGTTTCCTTTTAATTAACTGGTCGTCACTGCATAATAAACATGCACGCGCGAAGCTATGCACTAATGACTGCACCCACAAAGGTTACCTTCTACATCTTAAAGTGCTCCTGAACCACTCCAAGTTTGAAGAAGTGTTTTCTTTCTTACCTCACTACCTTTTCTACTGGCACTACCTTCTTCTAGCCACTGGTTTTTTCATAAACAACTGAACGTTGTGAGTGCCAAGTGTGGATCATATTAGGATTTCAAGTTTTTTTTGCTTTATACTCTTAATCAGCTCCACCTTCTTAGCCGAAAATACACAAAACGAACTGAACTCAGTTGAAGAATGGTCAAGTGACTGCATGGTAGAAATGAGGTCAGAGACAACTGACTACCAACATCTCGTATATGGATCAAGCGAAAGTTTATTTCATTATATTTCACAGGAACAGACTTCTGGCATCACAAATTCTGCCGGAGAGACTAGAAATGCCAGAACAGAACAACACTCTTTGTGTTTTTGATGTCGCTTGGGGTCAATTGAAGTGGGGAAATGCTGACGCACCCATAAACTTGGATGCATTAGCTGGTGCTCTACAGTGGTGTGTGCAAGATACCTTTAGAGTACTACACCAGGAATGGGGAACTCTCTGCCCTGCCGCAGTGGTCTAGTGGCTACGGTACTCGGCTGCTGACCCGCACGTCGCGGGTTCATATCCCAGCTGCGGCGGCTGCATTTCCGATGGAGACGGAAATGTTGTAGGCCCGCCTGCTCAGATTTAGGTGCACCTTAAAGAACCCCACGTGGTCAAAATTTCCGGAGCCCTCCATCACGGCGTCTATCATAATCATATGGTGGTGTTGGGACATTCAATCCCTGATATCAATCAATCAATGGTGAACTCTCTAAAGTACTGACTGAAGTTCAGGGGAAGATAGAAGCTTGGCGAAATGACAATTCTGTGATTTTGAGGTGCGGCTAGAGGCGACAGTTCAACAAGTGTACTTTTAATCCATCTGCAGCCTTGAAAAGACAAGTCTGATTGTTGAAACGCTGGCTCTAGAAGTGTTCATGAATTTCTCATCTAAAGTACACACTGTGTGTGAAACAGAATTTAGGATGATAATTCTTTTATTTTTTACATGCAGTTTCTAATTGCACTTATCCATTCTGGCTGGGGAATTGGACTGGAGAGGACAAAATTACCGCCTTTAAGGGACCCCCGACACCAAATTCTAAAACTCAAGATGCTTGTGTCGTTTGGTAGTGCGGAATCTGTGTGAACTTCTGGCCACGTGCGAGGGACGATCATGGCCTTTACAATGTCCTAAAAGGGTTTCAAAGTAAGCTTTCGTGCTCCTCCGAGTTTTCAACACCTCGTGACATTGGCACTAGTATGATGAAGACCTTTCACATTTCTGTGTGATGTGCTATGAGTGAAACGAGTATTATCAACATTTGAGAAGATTTGCAGACTCGCACAGTACTCTGGCCGGCACTTGGCGAGTACCATTGTTCACACACCTTCTCACTGTGTTGTCAAAGCTTGGCACGTTTCTCAAAGCAAGCATGACCCCGAACTTGAAGAGGAGGTGTTTTAATCTCTGTTACTCTTTGTTGCCTTGAAGAAACATTCAAGGTGCACCCACAACGACGAGTTTTTCTTTTTTTTTTCAATGAAAGGAAGCTTTTACTGTTGATGACTACATTGGTTGAGGTCCCCTTTCTTATGTTATTTTTCTAATACCAGTGTGAGGGCAATAAAAACACTTAAATTTTTGTAGGCTCTTAATTGTGGTTAAAGTTGGTCAGTGCACTTCTGTTCAGCCAGTTATGAGCAGTTGACATTTGAATTGTTCTGTGTGAATAATCAAAAATTTGTTGCAATCATGTTATTCGTAGAATAATCAAACATGGTACTGTTGTAAAATTTGTTTCAACATCAATTCTAAATTTGAATGTATTTAAAGGAACAAATAGACCTCTTTTGCCACATGTAACCTGCCTTCACCTTGATTTCATTGCATCTCAGTGCTGCTGTGGCATGAAACGACTACTCAAAGGAAATCCGTACTGCTGCAAAGTAAGGCCTCGGCACTTAAGTCATTCTTATTTCTTTTTTTAGTTTCTTGAATTTGATAAGTGCTTTAAGAAAATTCTATACCTAATGTACTTTTCCTTGTGCGATTTGCATCTTGGTACTGTACAAGTCCTGCCGGCATTTAAATTCACTTTAAAATTTTTTGACACTCATTGCCATTGACTTTAAACTTATAGGGCCATAATTGCACGAGCCTGCTTTCCAAACAGAGTATTGATTGATTTGTGGGGTTTAACGTCCCAAAACCACCATATGAGTATGAGAGCCGCCGTAGTGGAATCCTCCGCAAATTTAGACCACCTGCGGTTCTTTAAGGTGCACCCAAATCTGAGTACACAGGCCTACAACATTTCCTCCATCTCGGAAATGCAGCTGCCACAGCCGGTATTCGATCCTGCGACCTGCGGGTCAGCAGCCGAGTACCTTAACCACTAGACCACCGTGGCGGGGCAAAAACGGAGTATTAACAAGGATTTTAGTTTGTGGTAGTTGGAGGGGTGGGGTTCAGAGTGCTTGGTTTCTTTGTAATTGTGTGTGTGTGCGCGCATGCAGTGCACAGCTGCAGTAATACTATTTTGTGAGGAGCGTAGCAATGGATGAAAAATCACCCTCTTTATCAAAAGGATCTGAAGCCACAAGTTTCGGAATATGACACTTAGTATAGAAGAGGCTGCTTTTTCGTCCGCTATAATTCACTTCAATGTCAGATAAATAAAAATTGAGGAGGTCGATGTTTTATTCGGCCTAATTGTCTGTTGGATTAATTTTGTAGTGCCTGATGAAAAATAGGGGCTAAATTCCCCTTTTTTCGTTCTTTTTGTAATGGCACTTCCGACTTTCGTTCTGTGGCATGCCGCAGCTAAACTATTGTTTGTTAGAAAAGATAAGAGGAGTAGGTGTATCAGTGACATCCTGACTTAAGCATTGCCAACAGTACAACATTTTTCAGCAGGCAGTAAAACGAAGGGGCTGCATTTGATCATATTCCATTATAATCTTTTTGTTCAAACAGTTGAATATGCCTTATGGTATATGTTTAAAAAAATATGTTTGCGCTGATGTGTGAGCACAAATTTGAGCAGCCGAATTCGAATTGGAAATGTTACATGTGTGCACAAGAAAACCTTGTCATCTGCAACTTTGCACAAGTGTTTTGTGATCTATTATACAAACGTTGTGTGTGGCTAAAATCGCTTAGTGTTCAGAAGCTGAGTTATCCATTATGCCGTTTTTTCTTTTGCTTTGCCCATTGATTTTACAACTTTGAAATCTGCCATAGGTTCACTCTTTTTTTCTAGTCTGTTTTTAATGCTATCGTCTATAAGAGCTCTTTAGAAACTTGCGTGATGTTTGTTCATTTAATATTTTCTTACAGCGTCCTAGGAACATTTTTTGAGCGTGGTCAGGAAATGCTGCCGATGGTAGTCGAGCCTCTTGCAAACGTGTCAGACATGTGACGTGACTAGGTAGGGAATTTACAAATAAACTGTATAGTCCCCTAGGAATCACTCGCTCTTCTCTTGAGAAAGGAAGCCTCGTATTGAAAGGCACAGCTTCACATACCCAAATGACACGGCCGTTGGCCTATTTGAACATCCTGGTGTGCGTAGATGCGATGGTCTTTGGAATATGTCATAATCTACCTATTGATTGATATGTGGGGTTTAACGTCTCAAAACCACTATATAATTATGAATGTCATAATCTACCTACACCTCGACATGGTGTCGTTCAGGAAAGTGGGTGATGTGCTGTGTTTGTTGGAAGAAAACAAAGCAAAAAAAGTCACAGCTTCGCCGGAAAGGCGAAGCAGTGAGCGCGATAGCAAAACATTGAGAGTGCGTGCGCAGAACGAAAAGCAGATTGGAACAAATGACAGTCAAACCTCAATAAATCGAACACGGATATATCGAATTATTGCCTATATCGAACGGTTCCTATATCATGCGGGAAATTGCATGCATAATTGATTTTTTATTTCGAACAAAGTTTGACATGTCGTGGATATATCGAACTCAGCCACCCCAAACCGCCCGCACTCCATTTACAGGCGGCGAGCTTTCCCGCAACTCTCGAAAGTAGCGGTAGAGCGGCGGGCGTTTACGAATGCTGCACACATCGATGGCACCGAGAGCGCCACTTTAACGTAGCGGCGTAGGCGCGCCACAGTCTTGCGGTAGAGGTTCTGGAATGAGGAAAGTGAAGAGAAAAGCGCGGAGCTGTTATTTTCTTTCAATACGAAGGCACCGACACGGCTTCGCGCGGGAAAGGGAGAGTGGGAGGTAAAGATTAAGGAGGAAAGTATAGGAGGGAAAGGACCCGGACGACTGTCTCGGACGCGGCCCGCACTGCTGCCGGGAAAGAGAAAGCAGTCAGGCGAGCCGGCATTAGCGCGCCATGTGGCGCTTTACATCCGGACTCACGCCGCAGCCTTGCAGCTTGCAGTTGTTGCAGTCTCTATGGTGTGAACGGCACACTGCGCACTTGTTGCAAGCTCCTCCCCCGTAGCATCGGCAGGCATCGGTCGTTGTGCTCGCAGTGTTCGTGCGTTCGGAGTTGGGCCTGCGACAGGCCATACTCTTAACGGCGGAGCTCACGGCGGAGCTCACGGATGTGGAGATTGTCGCCGAAACTACTGCTGCGCAGCCAAATAAAAACTCTGACGAGGTGGATCACGCAAGCACTGATGGTGCCCCGCTACCGACATCATCTGATGTCGTAGCTGCCTTATGCGCCGCCACTGCAGCGCAATTGAAGGCACCGGCCTATCACTTATGGATCGCCTGGACTATATTGTCACGGGGTCGTGACGTGGCCAAAGACAGGAAACTTCGTGTTGGGATTTAACTGTTTATTTGGGCGAACCTGTGTCCGGTAAAAGGGAAGTCTAATTACAGCAGCAGTTTTGCACAGATAGCAGTCTCGGACTGATACAAAGAGAAGTTTATTAACTTCAAACTCAAAAAAACCCTTTACATCATTTATTCATACAGTGCTCGTTTAGACAACCCTCTTGTGCACTATGGGGCATACAAACTCCATTATCCATAGAGGAAACTAGCGGCACATACACAGATCTATACATATATATATATATATACATACATACATATATATACATATACATACACACATATATATAAACTACGTTACATTCGTAAAAAAAACGCAAATATATATATTTACAATCACATATACATATATTTACAACAGATCGTGAACATGGGTAGGCATATACAATACTTAGACTGGTGCTAGACATACACTTGTAACACAATGTTTTGGGGAGAAGGGGTCAGTAGGGGATTATGGGGGTACGGAGTTTTGCACCTCTGACGAAAAAAAAACTTTGTGTGCCAGCGGCGAAGGAACTGGTCCTCCCCGCCAGCTTCCAGTTGCTTGGCCAAGTACTGCACTATTTTCTGCCTGATCATGGCTAGTGCTGGGTAGGCCGCTCTCACTGGGGTGTTCTTTACCTCAGCAAGGCACCGGCGTTTCCAAATCACAAAGAGTGTAATTGAAATCACCAGCCTTGCGAAGCAGCCCCTATTCTTTTCGAGGGCCGGAGGAGGGCGGATGCTGAAGCACCTCGCAACCAGGCGCCATACCGACTTGGCCGCCCCGGATTCTAACAACGCGTGGGAGATCGTTTCCTCAGCGCGGCAATTAGGACACTGGCTATTCGGCGTGATGCCGAAACGGTGCAGGCGATGTCTCGTGGGCAAAACTTGCCACTTGCGCTTCCACTCGAAGTCATGTACTTCGCGCGGTCGGTACTTATTGATTTTTTGTTTGCACAGTTCTAGGCTTTTGATGTGCTCCTTTTCTTCTTCGGACAACTGGTTTTCTGTTATCGCTTCGACAATTCGGGTGGGTGGGTCCTTGTGAATGTCGCAGTTCGGGGCTTCTTTGATAGCGGCGAACGCAGCGTCGGCCTTCGATCAACAACTGACAAGCGGCGAAGCGCGTCGGCATTTATACCCTTGCCGTTGAATGTTCTAGCGTTATCGCTGGTGATGGCGCAGGTTCCAGAACAATCTGTACCGTTCGCACAGTGGGCGTCATCTTATCGAAATGATCTACTACAGTCCGGAACCTTCTCGAAACCTGCAGGCGCGGTTTGCGCCGAGAATCGTGTGGTGTTTCGAAACGATAACAAAAACTTGTGAAATGGAACGTGGCATTACCCCCCTCTGAAAAGAGGCATCGTCCCGATGATTTAACTAAAGATGAAGGTACAATAATAATGCAAGAAAGTACAATGAATAAATTACAATACAACAATAATAAAAAAACAGTGTTTCAGTTTGTTAGCGTGCATGAAACGGCTTGCGGCACGCGACATAGACGACTTCAGGTCGCGATCGGCGTCGTTGAGAGTTCGTGATGCCGTCGGGGACAACCTCGTAATCAAGTGGGCCGAGACGTCGAACCACCCTGTACGGTCCGAAGTACCGTCGCAGAAGCTTTTCACTTAGTCCACGTCGGCGTATCGGCGTCCACACCCAAACACGTTCACCAGGCTGGTATTCCACGAAGCGTCGTCGAAGGTTGTAACGGTGGCTGTCGGTCGTTTTGATTCTTGATACGGAGACGCGCAAGTTGTCGGGCTTCTTCGGCGCGTTGAAGGTACTCGCTCACATCGAGGTTTTCTTCATCGGTGACGTTGGGTAACATGGCATCAAGCGTCGTTGCCGGGCTCCTTTCATAGACCAATTTGTATAGAGATATCTGCGTCGTCTCCTGCACCGCCGTGTTGTATGCGAAGGTCACATACGGAAGAATGGCGTCCCACGTCTTGTGTTCGACCTCGACGTACATTGACAGCATGTCGGCGATCGTCTTGTTAAGCCGCTCGGTGAGGCCGTTGGTCTGTGGGTGGTACGCTGTCGTCCGGCGGTGTTTGTTTGGCTGTATGCCAAGATCGCTTGAGTTAAGTCGGCAGTGAATGCCGTTCCTCTGTCGATGATAAGGACCTCCGGGGCGCCGTGACGTAGGACGATATTTTCGACGAAGAACTTAGCTACCTCGGATGCACTGCCTTTTGGCAGGACTTTTGTCTCGGCGTAGCGGGTGAGGTAGTCGGTAGCTACCACGATCCACTTGTTTCCGAAAGCCGACGTCGGGAACGGCCCCAGTAGGTCCATACCAATCTGCTGGAAAGGTCGGCAAGGTGGATCAATTGGCTGCAGAAGTCCCGCTGGCCTTGTCAGCGGTGTCTTGCGTCGCTGACAGTGCCGGCATGTTCTCACATCACGAGTGACGTCGGTGGTAAGACGTGGCCAGTAGTACCTTTCTTGTATTCTCGCGAGCGTGCGGGAAACACCGATGTGCCCTGCCGTCGGATCGTCGTGCAGGGCCTGCAGGAGTTCTGGTCGCAGAGCTGAAGGCACCACAAGGAGGTACTTAGCTCGAAGCGGTGAAAAGTTCTACTTTTGTAGAAGACCGTTTTGTAGAAAGAACGACGCAAGTGCGCGCTTGAATACCTTCGGGACTTCGGCGGTTCTGCCTTCGAGGTATTCTATTAGGGCTTTAAGTTCCGGGTCGGCCCGCTGTCGTTCAGCGAAGTCGTCGGTAGTTATCGTTCCCAAGAAGTAGTCGTCATCCGAGTTGTCGGGTAGCGGTTGGTCGACAGGCGCACGACAGAGACAGTCAGCGTCGGAGTGTTTTTTGCCGGACTTGTAAATGACAGTAATGTCATATTCTTGAAGTCTCAGGCTCCATCGTGCGAGGCGACCTGAAGGGTCCTTCAAGGTGGCTAGCCAACACAAGGCGTGGTGGTCGCTCACAACTTTGAAGGGCCTGCCGTAGAGGTAGGGGTGAAATTTCGACGTAGCCCAGATGATGGCGAGGCACTCCTTTTCTGTTGTGGAATAATTTGCTTCTGCTTTGGATAGCGATCAGCTGGCGTAACTAATAACCCTTTCAAGTCCGTCAGCCCTCCCCACAAGAACGGCGCCAAGACCTACGCTGCTTGCGTCAGTATGTATTTCTCTCTCGGCGAATTTGTCGAAATGGGCAAGTAACGGAGGCGTCTGGAGGAGATGTTTAAGCTCCTGAAAAGCGTGTTCCTGTGGCGTTTCCCACTTGAACTCCGAGTCGGCCTTGGTAAGGTTAGTGAGAGGATCGGCGTTGCTGGCTAAGTTTTTCACGAACTGCCTACAATAGGCGCACAGGCCCAGAAATCGGCGCACGGCCTTCTTGTCAGTGGGCAACGGAAAGTCGGCGATGGCGGCTGTTTTCCGTGTATCAGGACGAACTCCAGACTTGCCGATAACGTGCCTCAGAAACAAGAGCTCCTCATACGCAAATCTGCACTTTTCTGGCTTCAGTGTGAGTCCGGACGTCTTGATGGCTTGGAGTACAGCTTCAAGGCGCCGAAAATGCTCGTCGAAACACGAGGAAAACAAGACGACGTCGTCCAAGTACACAAGGCAAGTCTGCCACTTCAATCCTGCCAGTACTGTATCCAACACGCGTTGAAAAGTTGCAGGCGCTGAGCGAAGGCCGAAGGGCATCACCTTAAACTCGAAGAGGCCGTCCGGTGTTATAAACGCCGTCTTCTCTCGGTCTCTTTCGTCGACTTCGATTTGCCAATAGCCAGTCTTGAGGTCCATTGACGAGAAGTACTTGGCGTTATGGAGCCGATCAAGTGCGTCGTCTATTCGTGGGAGAGGATACACGTCCTTTCTTGTGATTTTGTTCAGGCGGCGATAATCGACACAGAAGCGTAGGGTCCCATCCTTTTTCTTCACTAACACCACGGGGGATGCCCACGGACTCTTGGACGGCTGGATAATGTCATCTCGCAGCATTTCATCAAGTTGTCTCTTCATTGCCTCACGTTCTCGCGTCGAAACCCTGTACGGACTCTGACGGAGTGGTCTGGCATTTTCTTCGGTTATGATTCGATGTTTCGTGATTGGGGTCTGCCGAATTTTCGATGACGACGAAAAGCAATCTTCGTATTGCAGGAGCAGGGCCTTGAGTTGTTCTTGCTTATTCTTTGGAAGTCTGGGATTGACGTCGAAAGCTATGGGAGGGGCTTGGTTCCTCTGAGCAGGTTCCGCAGAATCGGCGAAGGTGAAAGCACTGGTGGCTTCGACAATTTCTTCGATGTATGCGACCGTTGTTCCTCTGTTCACATGTTTGTACTCATTGCTGAAATTCGTGAGCATAACCGTTGCTTTGCCTCCCCGCAGCTCTGCAATTCCTCTTGCGACGCAAATATTTCGGGTGATCAACAGATGCTGACTGCCTTCTACGACGCCTTCCAAGTCAGGTGATTTAGGAGCGCCGACTGAAATAATGACGCTTGAGCGAGGTGGAATGGTGACTTGTTCTTCCAGCACATTCTAGCCATGGTTTCCTGACGGCGTGCGAGGCGGTAGTGCTTCTTCTGTGGATAACGTTATCGACCTTGTTTTTAGGTTGATGACAGCACCATTGAGGCATAAGAAGTCCAAGCCAAGGATGACATCTCTCGAGCAACGCTGTAGGACTACGAAGTCTGTAGGATAAATACGGCCTTTAATGGTGACTCTCGCTGTGCAGATTCCTGCAGGCGTTACGGAATGACCTCCGGCTGTGCGGATTTCAGGGCCTTTCCAAGCTGTCCTAACTTTCTTTAACTTCGCGGCGAACGACCCACTGATGACAGAATAGTTGGCTCCAGTATCGACGAGAGCAGTCACACTGGGGCCGTCGATAAGAACGTCGAGGTCGCTAGTTCGCCGTCTCGCATTACAGTTAGGGTGTGGTGTCGGGTCACGGCTGCGTCGGCTTGTTCCGCTGCTTCCATGTTGCGTCGTCCGGCCACCTTCGGTAAGTGAGCTTTTGCCTTCAGGGCTTTGCCTGAATGGTGTTGTGTTCAAAAAGCTCTGTCGCATCGGCGTCGGAGGATCTTCGGTAGTTCGTCGCACAGCAACCGCACCTCCATCGGTTGCTGCCCTTAGTTTCCCGGATACGGGCTTGGAGACCGGCCCCGCGTTGGGCCAGAGTACTGCCGGGGGTGCGGTGACATGCGGCGGCTGAACGACGGCGAACGGGAAGGACTTCGTGGTGTCCATTAGGTTCCTTCCAGGTAGTCGGCGATGTCACGTGGCCGATCTCCTGGCTGCGGACGCGGTGCACTGACGGCGAAGCCACGCAGTCCCATCTGTCGGTACTGGCAAAGGCGGTATGTGTGCCCGGCCTCGCCGCAGTGGTAGCAGAGCGGGCGGTTGTCAGGTGCACGCCAAACGTCCGTTTTCCTCGGTGCACTGCGCTGGCCCGCTGGGGAACGGTAGGACGTCGGTTGGGGTGGTGGCGGCGGTGGCGTCTGGCGACGGAAGTGTGACGGGGTGGCGTTTTGGCGTGGACGGGGAGGAGCGTTGTGGCGCACTGCAGCGGCGTAGCTCATAGTTTCTAGCTCTGGCAGCGGTGTTTTGGGAATTCGAAGCGATTGCCGGACTTCTTCTCGCACAATGTTGGCGATCGAATCCACTTGAGGCTGCGCCGAAGGCAACAGTTTGCGCAGCTCTTGCCGCACGATCGCTCGGATCGTTTCACGCAGGTCGTCGGAGTCACTGGCTTGAGCAGCAGTGCATTCTGGAGTCAGGTTAAGATTATACTGTCTGGTGCGCATGTCCAGCGTTTTAGGGGCGAAGCCCCTTATGGCGTGGCTTGGGCGTCTCTCGTATGTAACCACGAGTGGCACATACCACAAATAGGTATAACACTTGACCTCCAAGGTGGTGCCAGTGAGAGATTTCTTCTGTGCGTTGTTTAACAATAAAAAATAGTGCTCAATGTACATGCCAATGGCTGCTAATGGGGAATGAGAGACATGAGCATTCGGCTTTTAGTCAACGCGCACGCTGCGATCCCCATTAGCAGCCATTGGCATGTATATTGAGCACTATCGGACAAGAAAGGGATGCTACATTATACTCGCTGGGTGTAACCTCCTTAGCTTTAGAAAGGTTTAGCGAGCGCTGAGCCGCAGTGCCATGAATACAATGAACTTGTATATACCATGAATGAACTCAAGGTGGTTAAAAATGAGAAGTAGATACGAAGCGCAAGCCGTAAGAAAGTAAAAGCCGAATTCTCCTGTCTCTCATTTCTCATTAGCAGCCATTGGCATGTAAATTGAGCCCTATCTGACAGGGAAAGGTTGCTACGTTATACTCGCTGGACGTAACCTCCTTGGTTTTTCGAAAGGTTTCGCGAGCGTTTGGTCGCAGTGCCAGGAATACAGTGAACTAGAATATACCATGAACTCGAGGTGGTTAAAGGTGGGAAGTGGACCCAAAGCGCAGGCCGTAAGAAAGTGTGCGTGTGCCACCTCTCGTTTAGTCCTTGGAATGTCCGCTGGATGGCGGTGCTTCTATATGGGGAATATATGATAAAGAGATGCGAGATGGTGGGACTTGGAGTGTTGAATAGATGAACGAACGGACACACAAACAGATGCATGGATGGACGCATGAACGGACGCAGGGGCGGATGCACGAAAGAACGCAGGGATGGGCGCACAAACAGACGCATGGACGGTCACACAGACGGACGCATGGACGGACGAATGCTTCGCCCCACTCTCCATCATTCACTCCGTGGATATGCTGCCATTTTTTTTCGATGGTGGTCACCTCGGATACAAACTCTTGGACGGTGTTCGGTGGATTCCTCATTAGACCCGCGAAGAGCTCCTTTTTGACCCCTCGCATGAGGAAACGAACTTTCTTTTCCTCAGGCATGTCTGGGTCAGCGTGACGGAATAGGCGGGTCATCTCCTCTGTGAAAATTCCAACCTTTTCATTTGGTAGCTGAACCCGGGTCTCGAGTAGAGCAGCGGCCCTCTCTTTGCGAGCGACGCTTGCGAACGTTTGCAGAAATGCGCCGCAGAAGACATCCCAGGTTCGGAGCGTGGACTCCCGATTCTCTCGCCAGGTCCTTGCGGTGTCTTCTAGGTAGAAGTACACAAGACGGAGCTTTTTTTCGTTGTCCCAGTGGTTGAGGGCGGCCACACGGTCGTATGTTTCTAGTCAGGTTTCCGGGTCTTCAAACAATGAGCCATGGAACGTTGGTGGTTCCCTGGGTTGATGAATGACGATCGTGGGCTGGAACGCTCCGGTTGTCATTGTCGCAGCAGTCGAGGTCATGGTCTTGGTCTTCCGCGCCTTGTCTTGTAGAAGGCCGTACTCCGGTGGGAGACCTTGCTGTCGGCGGCTCGTTCGCTGCTCTTGGTTGGCGTCGTTGTCTTCTCCGTGATGGGGGCTGGGTTCACGGCTTGACGGGGGCATCCGGTAAATGAACGAAGCAGCACCTCCACCAGATGTCACGGGGTCGTGACGTGGCCAAAGACAGGAAACTTCGTGTTGGGATTTAACTGTTTATTTGGGCGAACCTGTGCCCAGTAAAGGGAAAGTCTAATTACAGCAGCAGTCTTGCACAGATAGCAGTCTCGGACTGATAGCGGCGAACGCAGCGTTGGCCTTCGATCAACAACTGACAAGCGGCGAAGCGCGTCGGCAATTATACCCTTGCCGTCGAATGTTCTAGCGTTATTGCTGGCGGTGGCGTAGGTTCCAGAACAATCTGTACCGTTCGCACAGTGGGCGTGATCTTATCGAAATGATCTACTACAGTCCGGAACCTTCTCGAAACCTGCAGGCGCGGTTTGCGCCGAGAATCGTGTGGTGTTTCGAAATGATAACAAAAACTTGTTAAATAGAACGTGGCAATATTGAGGACGCAGTTATCAAACACGCCATGGCCAACAAAAAGCAGGCTACTCTTTTTAATTATTTTAACCAACACAATAAATACTATGTTTCAATTTTCATGTGAGTATTTACTGCACCACGCTTGAACGGTTCGTCGGTCGTTTTCGCATTTTTTTCGTGATTTTTTTATATCGAATTCTGGATATATCGAACTCTTTCGCGAACGTCGCGCCGTTCGATATATTGAGGTTCGACTGTACTCTCAAAACGTAATCGCAGGTACGGATGCACGCGAATAAGCGTCTCATTTGTTACTTTGCTGTGTCTGAAAAGTGCGTGCTTATCGCAAGTGGAGACTGCAAATGGAAACTTTTGTGCACCCGTTAACTACAGCAGAATTGTTACGGGTGAAGCCCAAGACTAGCCAAGACAAATGACCTCCCGCTCCTCGCTGCCACGCGATAAGGGCGCGTCGCTTTCGTTCCCTAAGCCGGGCAAAGTACGCGTAGGAGATTAGAGCAGCCGCCACCGCGCAATGTGGCGACGCGCGCTAATTGCGCCATCTTGCTGGTAATGCTGAAAACACCATTCCCCCCTGAGGTGCTCGTAAGCAGTGGTAAGTGGAAGATATAAGTAGCTTGTTTGAACGGTAAAGAATGTGCTCCGGGGTGGCTCAGTGGTTAACATTTCGCTCTCACGGGGCAGAGGTCCCACGTTCGATTTCGTACGCCGGAGGAGTGTTTTTTCTGGATTATTTACTTTCTTACGTTTCCATATATATAGATACATATACATATACGGCGCATGACAGTGACGCCGGCGCCAGTGGCAAAATTCAGCCGAGAATGTCCGTTTGATTGCTATCACAGTGCTTGATGTAAAGATACGCACAGATATAGAGACATAGCCTCTTGCTCTTTTGTCATCTATTCCTTGCCCCTCCTCTTCTCCACAGTGTAGCTTGAGTGCTCTCACTCAAAAGAAAATATTGAGATAAAAGTGAAATGATAGGCTTACACTGGTCGACTAACTTTTGTATCTGTTGGTACTCGACAAATTCTAACAATATTTTGCTGCATTTCACCTGCGAAGCAATAAATTCCAATTGAGCAGCCATTCGATGATTACTTGTGAAAGTGTTGCATGGCCTCTTGAAGTCTTCTAGCAGGAGCAAGTGTTAATAATCCGGTAAACAATACATGCTATCTGGCAAAACTCTGGCCAGATCAAAAGGAAAATTAAGATTGTATTCTTCGTGAACAGGAGGATATAGTCTTGTTCCTCGACTCACTGACATGTGTGGCTGTGCTCCTTTACACCACTATATTTTATCTAGGGTTGCCAGGTTTGGCTACTTTTTTAAGCTTGTGGCAGCAGAAATTTGTTGGCTATGTTTTGGCTGATTTTTTGTTGCCTCAATTTGAATGTAACTTTTTCACTACCTTGTAGCGTCGCAGCAGCTAGCTTTCAATGATGCGATAACTACACAGGGGTTAAGTCGCCTTTCAGGTCCTAAAACGGAATTTGAAGGTGCTAACAGGGCACAAAAGAGAAGACTTTCGTACGCGTGACTGACACTTGGGAGAAAACATCTGCATTGTTGGATGGGGCCTCGTTTTGCTGTTCGCGACTTCAATGTTTGATTGTCTTCCACAAGTGTGTTCCAGTGACAGTGCTGTGTTAGATTGCACATTTATTTCCAGCCGTGATGTTAGCATTTCGTTCGAAATGCTCCCAGCTCGTAGCAGTTTATTCACTGTTTGTGGAAGTGATATGCCTTATTTTGATTGAGATGTGCTTCCAGCTAACTGCTCTGACTGCTCATGTAATGTTTGACTTGCCATACAGTGATTTAATTTTACGAAGTTTTATTGTGCGTTAGTTGGTTAGAAAATAGTTTGCAAACGAGTTTGTTTGTAAAAGCATAGCTTGGTCAAACTTCAAAGATGAATTCCAAAACTGCTTTGCAAACTTTTTGGAAACTGATAACTGCTGTTTTTTTTAGTTCGTTGTTTTCAATGCATTGTTTTTATCTTTTCTTGGTTCCTGTCACAGAATATGGAAGGAATCTGAGGGCACTGCTGGATCAAACACACTACATTTCAAATATCGTGTTAATAACTGTAGTGTACAAGCTGTTGATAATAACTGAACTCCCATTGCATTTTTTATATTTGATTCTGCTATCTTTTTCTATCCTTAGGTGATATTTGTTTTGTTTCAGTATTCTCTACATTTTATTGAAGTGTCGCGTAATTGATTATTTTATGAAGCTCACGTTTGTACTTTTCATGGGATCTGCTAGATTCACGTGGATGTTTGAGCTAGTTGCTATTTTTCATTTGTTGCAGGCATGCTTAGTGTGGTGGAAGTACTGACACTTGCATGTGCCAGGATTATAGTTGTAAAGTATCATTATATTAGCTGATTAAAAAAGAGAAATTTAAGCTATAGCATTTCTCACAGAAA
Source organism: Rhipicephalus microplus (assembly GCF_043290135.1). Classification (NCBI taxonomy): domain Eukaryota; kingdom Metazoa; phylum Arthropoda; class Arachnida; order Ixodida; family Ixodidae; genus Rhipicephalus; species Rhipicephalus microplus. The sequence continues at coordinate 111,341,176 of NC_134707.1, read as the reverse complement.
GTCCATTTTGTAGGTCACGTGCATGCCCACGAAGGCGAGAGGCGACATAAATGCCACCTCTGCCCTCAGAGCTTTTCACATAAAGTTAATTGGAAAAGTCACCTGCGCATCCACAAAGGCGAGCGACCACACAAGTGCCACCTGTGTTCCCGGAACTTTTCTCGAAGGTCCGCATTGAGAGAGCATTTGTACTTGCACACAGGCAATCGACCACTGAAGCGCCCAGTATTTCCTGAGACGTTCGTGTCGAAGAGCAACCTCAACAGGCATTTGCGCAGGCGCCATCCCAAATGAATGCTTATGTGGAATTTCTGGTGACTTCTCTGTTTGAAGGTAAATACTGCTACATCCGACTGGGTGATTTACAGCACTTTGACAGTAATAGGTTCTCTATGAAAATTCTGGCGATAAGTCTATAAGTGACACCACAGGACAGAATCCTAACAGTGGCAACCATATTTCAAGAGGGGGCACGGCTAAATGGAGCTTTGTCAATGTACTTATATTTAGGCCATATATAAAAACTCTAAAGGGCAAAATGTAATGCTAAATCTTTCATTAAGCTTGCCTTGTATTTCCACCATTGTTTCAGTTTGTAAAACCTTAGCAGTTAATGAATATATTGTTACAACGACCATGATCACTCTTGCACCACGAATGCAGGCACCTGTTTCATTATTGGAACAGATTTTTTTATGGACCCCTCTCTGTAAAATAACTTTCTACTGCATTACCTGTGTTTTGTTCTTTTATTAATTTTTATATTTTCTTTCCTACTTATAGTTTTTGTCAAAGAGCTCGTGACAGCATTTGTTCCCTTGGCTTATTCCTTCCCTCATTAACACAAGTACATACGTTCTCATCAGACGAACGCTACACTATTTTATTGAGGAAGAAACCCACTTAAGAGGTAAATAAATCATAAATGCTTTTTCCAAGCTTCAGGTTTTTTTCTATTTTTGCACCGGTTCACATTTGGCCTTGTTTTGTGAACAAACGCTTGCATTGTCTTGTGTTGCGCTGAGCGTCATATTTTTGCCCGGATTATGCGGTGGAGGTTCGCAACAAGTTTCAGCTTTTGTGAATTGTAGGTCAAGCATCGACTAGCGTTAGCTTTGTAGTGTTGGCTGATCTATAGCTTGAGATTATATTAGTTCAATCAAGTCTCCTTGCGAGCTGCTCATGTAGGCAACGCTGTTGTATATACAGATCTGTAAAATTTTGTACAGTTATGAAACTTTTTGATCCGCAGCCTTTTTTGAATTTACTAATGACAACCTGTAAAACGAGCACGTAGGAGTTTTCAAAAGTACTTGGGACTTGCAGACTGTGAGCTATAAGGGCATACCTTTGTCCTCATCTTGACCATTCAGCAACAGAATTGCCCACTTGCCCACTTTGGCTGAACAGTGCTTATGGAAAAATTTTACTGTATCGCATCGATCAAGTCGACAGTCCATATTGCAGTAATTGTGGCTCCATAGAAACTGTAAAACGTATATTTTTATAGTGGCGAGCGTGCGCTCTATGAATACTGCATGCATATGAACACTGCATGCTATGAACACTGCACCCAAAGATTTTTATCAGTTGATTGTGTCCTGCGCCCTTTTCCCAGCTTCATGCAACAGAGTCATGCGATGAAACTTTTATTCAGGTATTTAGACAATATCAGTCAGGTACGCAGATTGTAGGGGCACCTTGAAAACTCGTAATAAGTCAGGCTCTCAGCACAAGTCCCCACCCAAGAGACGAACAAATTTCTGTACATTTACTCTTTTTCTTTCCATTTTAATTCTTAATATTTTTTCTCTCTTCTGCCCTTTGAGTCCCCAATCCCCTTCCCCACACAGAGTAGCAAGTCAGTGACACACAGACGCAGTCTAAATTATCTGCTCTTCAATAAAAAGCTCTCTCTTTCTCTCCCAAAAATGCAAAGCATGGAAGCTTCACAGGAGGAATGTCCACGTTGTTCACGCTCAATCAGAACTCACGGGGCGAAAAAACACCACGAAATTTCAAGATCTTCTACTCAATAAGAGTATTACGTAAATGTGGTGTCCTACGGGATTTTTTTTTTGATAGCGTATGCCTTTTTTTAGTTTCTTTCGTGTATTTAATGTACCGCGTTTGAAAAGGCATTCTATAACTGCCTCCTATGCTTGCACTTCTAGCTTTTTTACCGCTTGTGTCTAGTTACTTCAGTTCCTAATTTCAATGATTGTTGTAGTTTTCATTTATTTTTTCTCATTGTTGTGGTTTTTTTTATTGAACGTATACTAGCCAATTACCAAGATTGCACTTTTTACCGTTACTTTCACTCTGTTATTTTTCCAAAATATTGGAATGCCCTTGTCGAGGGCCTTTAGGAGTATTTTCAAAAAAAAGTTAAATATTTTGATGTGCATATTTTTATGTGCCCTAAAGCGATACTGCACTGTTAGTCATGATTACCCACAAATAAAGATATGGTATAGGTTGCAAGGTTTAAAGGCCCTTTTAAATTGTGTTTTCTTCCGAGTTCTGAGGATCTTTGTGCATGTAGTCTCTGTAATATGGGTATTTGTTTTAGCTTTTTGAGTACGTGATGTAGTGGTCTTGCAACGTTTCACCGTATGAGTACTTGTTTGCTGTGATCAATTGTTTAACAGTCTTATTACTAAATAATATTGTATCAAATTATATGATAACCAAGAGATATATTGCTAGGTAATATTGAATATTGTCGCTTGTGCAAGATTTTCTAGGGCCCTAATGAAATTCCATATTGTGTTCATGCATTGATTTGTGATATTTCATACCTGCACTGGAAATTTATGAACTGATTTTTTGTTGTTTCTGTTCTATACCCGAAGGCAAACTAAATTGTGGCTTCTGTGCATTAATTGGCCGTTGCCATTTTAATTTGATTATATGACATACTTGAGTATTCATATTTCTGAGAATAATGTGGTTTTCTTATCTCTAAATTTGTCTAGCTATTGCTTTCAGAGCAATCGAGGAATCCACTGTAGTGCTTGTGGACATACAGTTCTGCTTGAAAATAGTGAAAAAATGTTTATAGGAAAATAAATCTGGAGAAAGCTCAATCTACAAACTTGCTTACATCGAAACACAAGCAAACTGCTCTGGTGCATGGCAAACGAATGATGTGTTGGAGGCAAACGCTGATTAAGAGTGGTTGCTTCTAGAAATCCTCTTGGTGTGATGAATCTGCACTAGGCATCCGCAGATTCATTTCACAACACGAGGCTCTTGTAAAGAACACAAGTATAAATGTATGAGCATCTTTAAATCTTGTATCATTGTAAAAATATAACTGAAATGTCATGAGTGAATGTGCAAACCTGAACTGAGCAATATAGCTTCATAAGTAGTACACCCTCTATGGCAACCAGCACTTAAAATGTTCTGTTATGCTTGAAGGTGCGAGTTCAATACCCAGCCATGACTGTCACATTTCGGAGAGGAAGGGGGGGGGGGGTGCTGTCTGATAGCATCGAGGCACCGCGGTCCAAGGTAGTGTGCCGTCCTTCACTACGGCACACCTCACAACCTTATTGTGGTGTCAGCAGCAGGTAGAGATCTCGCAATTATGGATGTGGTCATTATTTGCACTGCACTACTGCAGTGGCTAAGATATTGCCACGAATGTTTGTTGTTTCCAAAAGTGATCACTTTTATATTAAGTTCATGAATTTGCTGCCTCGGGGACTGCATGTAGACCTGTGCGACGGTACCAAAATGGCCGGTAGCGGACTGCCCGTGTTTTCATCAAATCGGCGACGGCGCGATGCGAGGGAGGGGTAGATGAGAAGGTGAAGATTAAAGAGTTAGTGGGGATAGAATCGGGCCCCTTGAACTCTTAAACTTTGAATAAAGAATTCGATTTCCCCGAAAAGGCGAAGCAGTTACCATGCTAGCGCCTTGTCTCAATTTTTTTTTACTTACAAATACAGCTGCCTCACTTTTTGCAACACAGTAAATACTTTGAAAAAAATAAAAGTTACCAAAATGAATTTTTACGCAAATATTTTTTTCTAAATGCTCAGCATTGAGTTTGCGAAGGAGAGAGAGCAAATGGCGAGAGAAGGAGCGGCGAGACTCTGCACCTACCCTCTGCTACACTCCCCAAACACGAAAAAACTGTACTGAGAACGGATGAATAGATGGATATAGCTGTACCCTTTAGGTCGGGCGGTGGCTAGTGCCATCAAGCCGTAATACTTAATGAACCAAAACTAGATTTCTTTTTTTTCTTTAAATTGCAACTGCAAAGTACGAGGTTGAGGCCTCGTACTTTGCAGTGAAGAGTTTAATTTTAACTCGTGCCTTGATATTAGCCACCAATAAGATAACCTCCTTCTTGTCAATTCTACCCGCTTGAAGTCTGTTTTGCCCTCCCTGTCTCTAAAACGCAGTGCTTTGAAAAACTCTGCACCTTCATCCTGAACTATAGGGTGAAGCATTCCAGGTGGTCGAAATTTCCGGAGCCCTCCACTACGGCGTCTCTCATAATCATATGGTGGTTTTGGGACGTTAAACCCCACATATCAATCATATAGGGTGAAGCCCTTTACAGAACATTTATCAGTGTTCGGCACTTTTCTCCTTCTCTCCACATGCAGTGCATACCGTATCTACCCATTCGTATTTGGCCCGATATGTCTTGGTTCGCAATACTCCTGTCCTGGCCTCAAACAGTAGAAAACTACCCCGTGTATTATCAGAGATCCTTTGCTTGGCAATTTCCTGCTTAAAAGTTCGATCGATCTCTAGTGTGGACTTGTTAATCCTGCCAATTCTACACATGTCGGTCTCAGCTTCCTTCACCTTCTTCTTAACAGATAATTCTTTTTGGTTTGGCCCCCTGCTGTTTTCCAAGTATTTACCAGTCAATTTTCTGGTTCACTTCCTCCATTTTGTACCGACATTCTCCATGTACAAGAAGCTGAGTACCTTCCTAGCCCAACGCTTCTCCCCCATTTCTCACAATCGCTTCTCAAATTTTATCTTGCTGCTGGCTTCCCTGCCATCAAATGATGTCCATCCCATATCACTTTGTACTCCTTGATTTGGTGTATTCCTAAGGCAAGCGTACCTATTCCACGTTGCTTAATTTCTAATTTTGCTTGACCTTCTAATCTCATGCACAAGACTGCATTTCTGAACTTCAGACCAGGAACCATGACCTCTTTCCTTATTCCTCTCACAACATCATACCTATTGTAATTCCACAGTGCCCTGTTTTTCATCACTGCTGCATTCCTGTTACCTTTAGTAGGCACGTATATTTCGTATTGCTTTAGGTACTCGGTCCGTTTGCTTATCCAAACGCCAAGATTTTTGTATTTATCTGTTATCTCTAGCGTGACCTCCTGTATTCGAAGCTCACTACCTTCATTATCATTAAAAAATCATGACTGTTTATTTTTACTTACTGAATCTTAAATCTAACCTATCTCCCTCCTTAGCGCAGATGTCCATCAATCTCTGCAAATCTTCCTTGTTGTCGGCCAATAGCACTATATCATCTGTGTACATTAATGCTAGTAGTGCCTGTTCAATGAGTTTTCTTTGTTTGACGAAAGAGAGGTTGAAGGCAAGTCCACTTTCCTCTCATTTGGCCTCCAGTCTTTGTAGGTACATCATTGATAACAAGGGTGACAGAGGACACCCCTGCCTAAGCCCCCGTTTTGCCTCTGCAGGCTTGGATACCTGTTTTCCCACTTTAGAACTGCCTTGTTACCTTTATAGATATCCTTTAAAAGATTTGCGACTCCATCATCAACACCTAGTGTGTCCATTATCATCCACAAGTCCTCTTGAACCACACTATCGTACGCTTCCTTAATATTCAAGAATGCTAGCCTCAGGGGCCTGTGTTCCTTTTTCGCTATTTCAATGCACTGTGTCAGTGAGAACAGATTGTTTTCCAACCTCCTGCGTTTATAAAACCCATTCTGCAGTTCCCCAGCACCCCCTCATCCTCTATCCATGCCTGAAGTCTTTCCTTTATAATCTGCATCGCCAGCCTGTAGACCACTGATGTCACTGTTATAGGACGGCACTTGATTTTGTCAGCTTTGACCCCCTTTCCTTTATAGATCATGTTCAACCTGCTAAGTTAGCATCCATCGGGGATTTCGCCATCGATTATTAATGTGCTCACTGCCTTTCTCGGGTCCGACATCGGGTCCGAAGTCTGCTCAGACTTCGGACCCGATGTCTTTATCAGCCTAATTGGAATATCATCTGGGCCTGTTCATGTACTACAATATAAATGCTCTTCTAAGTCCTTTCCCACTCTCGTTGTGAAAATGGAGCCACTGCACCACTTAATTCATCCTTGTATATTGTGGTGCATAAGGCACTTCTTTGTTTGTCTATTGTTCTATTTTTTCTCTCACCTGCGTTCCTATATAGTATATAGTTTCGTCCCCTTCTAGCCTAGCACCTTGAGCTGCAGTTATGAACCTCTGCTCTAAGCTTGTCTCATTTTCTAGCAAGTTTAGATGGTTCAGAAATTTTGCAGCTGCCTTTCTATCCTTTTTATTTACTTCTGCCATCCACTGAGTCCCGTTTCTTCTAAATTTTTCATTGATCAGAACGGATGCTTCCCTTCTACAGCTTAGAAAAATTTTCCATTCTCTTTTAACATCATCTGTCGGTTCACCCCGCTGCTTCGCATGTACTTGTTCCCTAGAGGCTTCCTGACGTTTTGCTGTGTCTCTCTCAACTTCCTCATCCCAGCAATTCTTGGTATTGTGTCTTCTATTCCGGGGTGCCTTGTCACGTGCCTTAGCAAGCTCTAGCTCTGTCTAATTAGATTCCTGTATGTCCACACTGTTTTATTATCCTCAGTGACTACTTACTCAATTTGTTTAATAGCTATTTCTATTTGCCTTTCTAAATAAGAATTTCCCTGTAGTTGCTAATCTTGTCTCCTCCCCACTTTCCCTGCTCTTCCAAAACTTAGCTTGATACGTTTGTGATCACTACCCAGACTTCCGGAGCCACCTTTATCTATGTGCATTCCTCTGAGCTTATCATACATTCCATGTGACATCAGTGCGTAATCTATCGTCGACTGCGGCCTTCCTACCTCCCATGTTATTTGCCCTTACCAATCTCGGTACTGTGGCAAATGATGAAATCATACCTTTCACACATATTCATGATCATTTTGCCCAGTGGGTTTGTATACCCATCTATATCTTCTAGTATATTTACCTCGCACTCTCCTCCTACATCCTCAATATCCTTTGTTATGCACTCTACCATTGCCTGATTTTCATCTGGTTTTTGCTCTCGTCCACAAGTACACCAAACCAAGGAGTGTCCTTTGCCCTGCCACTTTCCCTTTTAGCCATGAATGTTCCTTGCACTCTTGCTTGAACCTTTGCCAGTTTGTACATTTATGAATCAATGCCCCTATACCACCCCTATTTTCTGCCTTCTGTTCTAACACAATATTCTCTCGCGTAGTACGGATTGTTAGGAGATTGTTCCATGTCTCCAAGGTGTGTTTCTACAAAACCGTATACCATCGGCCTCTTTCTTAGCTGTTCTTCTATCTCTTCCTACTTCAGCCTGTCCTTGCCACCTGTCACACCTGTCCCGTTAATTAGGGAGGCGATCGCCGGGCTAATTCCAAGAGCCGAAGTATCGGCCCCCCGAACCGCACCACGAAAGCGTGGACAATTTAGAAGTGGTCCTTTTTGGCGCGCCAGCGGACGCCGGCTGTGGCCCAAAGAACAAGTCAGAGCCGAGAGTTGATAAACAAACAAATTATATTCTCAATAATGGCAGATCGAAAACAATACACAAAAATGCACACTCCACAATAGTTACATACAATATGTCACCAATCAAACCAATCAATCAACGTACTACACAATACAATCAGCCACACTTGAAACAACGGACACGGACAACAATACGCACTACAATGCAGTCGCATGCATTGAACAACCAAGACACTTAAAGACTAAAGAGATAGAAAACCTATTCAGTCCAAAGTCCTTGGAACAAAAGTCTGAATGATACTCTTCCGAGAATCACTCACTCAAAGTCCAGCGTTGTTGTCGTTCCGCTGCCCCCTGAAGTTTCTCTTCCAGGAACCCTCCCGTCTTCAATTGGCCACTCTTCAAACTTCAACTTCTTCGCCGGAACACGTCGGCTTCACACCCGCAGCTGTTGCCCCGCGTCTTCTCTCGATAGCGGTAAACACACACTCTTGCCGGTAGCTCGAGTCGTCACCCCTCAGGTGGAAATCCTCTTCACCTCCGGCCTCGTCCCTACGGACCAAAAACTTCGCCGACTACACGGCGGAATCCCTACGCGCTCTGGCGCTCACTTCCGTCTCCTCCTGCCTTCTCGTCTCGGCCGCTCGATTAAATACCTTCCGCGCCACCTTCCAGAAATTTCTCGTCATTTCGTCGGCGCGATACGCAACGAAGGCTGGGGAGAGGTGCGAGACGGTTCGACTGCCCTCCCCGGAGGATGATTCAACTCGGTTTGACCACGCCCCGTTCGTTCTAGAAAAATCGCGGGCTTGCTGGGCCGCCGATGCGGGGTGAGGAGGTTCGTCTGCGACGCCACGCTTCCGCGGGGAGAGCGCGCGCCCCAGGGAGCTTTTAGATGTTTGTTTTCTTTTTCTTATGACCTCGCGGCGCCACTCCGGCATTTCGTCGCGACAATTTGGCGGCGCGCCCATTTTTAGCGTTCGTTCTGTGACACTGCCCCCCACTTTAAGAATATTATCTCATAATATTCAAAACCACACAAACGAGCGCGTAAAGTCACCACACACTCTTACAGACTGTAACACCATCCGTCGCTCATGACACTTCACCATCACAATAGATCACTTAATAATGCTTCACGTCTCCTTTCTCGCTGCCTCCGGCAGCCGACATTCCCGGCCGCTACCAAATTGGTGACCCGAACGCTTCAACAAACACGCCGCGATGAGCTCCGACGACAACGCTGCTGCCTCCACGCCTGCGGTCATCGCCACAGAACTGAAGCTACCAAATTTTTGGCCGAAAAATCCAAGAGTTTGGTTCAGCCAAGTGGAGGCCCGTTTTCAACTCCGGCACATCACCTCGCAGTCGACAAAATACCTTCACGTCGTCGCAGCCCTGCCCCCCGAAATCGCCGACGCTATCGACGACATTTTGGTTTCACCCCCCGCGCAAGAAGAATATGACACCCTCAAAAAGACGGTGCTGGACCGCCTCGAGGCGCCTGAAGAAAGCAGACTGCAGCAGCTCTTGTGTCGCGAAGAGCTGGGCGACCAACGACCTTCCCAACTGCTGCACCGTATGCGGCAACTACTCGGTGTGCACGCGCGTCAGGACGGCCAGCTCCCACTTCTTCGTGAACTTTTCCTGCAACGGCTCCCCCAGTCGGTGCGCGTGGTTCTCGCGGGTTCAAATGAGACGTCCCTTGATCGACTAGCGCAACTTGCCGATCGCATCACGGAATACTCAACTCCAACCTTTGCGCCCATAGCTGCTGCAAGAACACATGAGCAACCAGATCGACTGTCGCGCCTTGAGGAGAAACTGCAACACCTTACCGAGACCATGCAGAAGCTTGTGCTATCTGGCGCTCCCCAACAGGACGAGCAACGACGCAACCGATCCCCTTCAAGACATCCAAGCTCTTCCCAGAGAAGCCATGCACGAGATACACAGGACGGAGTTTGCTGGTACCACCGTCGTTTCGGCACGGGTGCTAGCCGCTGCACTCAACCTTGCTCGTTTCCGGGAAACGCTCCGGCCAGTCGTTAACGGCGGCTTACGACATCGGCCCTCCACCCAGCCGCCTGTTTTTCGTAGTCGACCGCGTAAGCAACTCGCGCCTGCTAGTCGACACGGGAGCCGAAATCTCTATTGTCCCGGCAACCCCCGAGGATCGCCGACGTAGCAAGAACACATCGTCGCTGCAGGCAGTGAACAACACTGCCATCGCTACGTACGGCTTCCGCTCGCTGACAATAGACGTCGGACTCAGGCGCCTGTTTCGCTGGGTCTTCGTGGTGGCGGATGTTAATTTCGCCATACTCGGAGCAGATTTTCTCAGCCACTTCAACCTGGATGTGAGCGTACGTGACCGTTGCCTCAAGGATAACAACACATCCCTCAAAGTACGTGGTTTGGAGTCAAACATCTGCTCATCTGGCATCTGCGCCTTCCAGCCAGTATCAGCCTACCACCACGTCCTGGCCAAATTCCCCTCGCTCACCAAGCCCCGCAACACGGAACAGCCGGTGAAACATAACGTGACTCACCACATCGTCACCACCGGGCCGCCAGTCACCGCCCGGCCACGACGGCTGTCCAGCACAAGGCTTCAAGCTGCACGCAGGGAGTTCGAGCATATGCTGCAGCTGGGAATTGTTCGCCCTTCGTCTAGCAACCATTCATCGCCGCTACACATGGTGCCTAAGGACGACGATTGGCGCCCGTGTGGTGATTACAGAGCCTTGAACGCATCGACAACGCCGGACCAGTATCCTCTGCCACACATTCACGATTTCAGCGCGCGGCTGGCAGGTACGAAAATATACAGCAAGATCGACCTTGTAGCGGCATACCACCAAATCCCCGTCGAACCGCAGGACATACCAAAAACAGCCATAACAACTCCGTTCGGCCTGTTTGAGTTTGTCCGCATGCCCTACGGTTTGAAAAATGCCGCACAGACCTTTCAAAGGTTCATGGACGAGGTCACCCGGGGTCTTCCTTTCATCTTTGTCTACCTGGATGACATTTTGGTGGCCAGCAGAACGCCTGCGGAGCACGAAGAGCACCTCCGCCAGCTCTTTCAGCGTTTGGATGAGCACGGTCTGGTGTTGAAACCTCAAAAGTGCGTGTTTGGAGTAGAGGCGCTCAACTTCCTCGGCCACCACATCACTGCTGAAGGCATTATGCCATTGGAATCGAGGGTGGAATCCGTCAAGAAGTTTCCAGCTCCAACATCTTTTCGCAAGCTGAGGGAGTTCCTCGGGCTCTTAAACTTCCACCGGCGCTTCATTCCGTCTTGTGCTCGAGTGCTCCAGCCATTGACCGACCTGCTGCGCCGAGACGACCAAAAGGCACCAGAATTTTGTTGGTCTGACGAACACCAGAACGCTTTCCAGAAAGCTAAGGACGAGCTAGCCGCGGCTACCCTCCTCATTCATCCACGGCCTGAAGCTCCTACACGCCTCATGGTGGACGCTTCCTCCACATCGGTCGGAGCAGTGCTGCAGCAACAGGAGGGCGCCCAGTGGAAGCCACTGGGCTTCTTTTCGAAACGTCTGAAGCCTGCAGAAGCACGGTACAGCACTTTTGGAAGGGAGATGCTCGCAATATATTGTTCCATTAAGCATTTCCGCTACTTCCTCGAAGGCCGTGAGTTCTACATCTTGACAGACCACAAGCCCCTCACCTACGTATTCAAAAACAACAGTTCCTCCTACTCAGAACGAGAGATCCGTCAGCTCTCATTCATCTCCGAGTTTTCTACAGACATCCGCCACGTTCCCGGGGTCGAAAATGAAGCAGCTGACGCCTTGTCTCGCGTCAATGCTTCCGGCACAGAAGTCCTGGACTTCGAAGCTATGGCCGCAGCCCAGCGGGACGACCCCGAGTTGACAAGACTGAAGGGAGGGGGATCTTCACTCGTGCTCTCGGAGGTTGCACTTCCCTACGTCCAGAGCACGATAACCTGCGATACCTCCCAGGCAGCACCACGACCTTTTGTCCCACTGAACTTTCGCCGAGTGGTATTCAACACTTTCCACTCCATCAGCCACCCAGGTGTCCGTGCCACCCAGCGGCTGATAACGCAACGCTTCGTTTGGCCCGGAATCAACGCGGACGTGCGACGATGGGCTCGGACATGTGAAACGTGTCAGCAAGTGAAAGTGACTCGCCACAATCGGGCTGCACTACAGGAATTTCGGACTCCTGAGTCGCGGTTTGACCACGTTCACCTCGACCTCGTGGGACCACTACCGCCCTGCCAAGGATTTAGGTACCTGCTCACATGCATCGACAGGTACAGCCGGTGGCCCGAAGCTATACCAATTGTGGACATATCAGCTGAGACCGTCGCGCAGGCCTTCATTCAAACATGGGTGTCCCGCTTTGGCTGCCCCGCCCGCATAACAACTGACCGGGGACGGCAATTCCAGAGCAACCTCTTTTCCGCACTTTCAACGCTCCTCGGCACGAAGCTGCAGCATACAACCGCCTACCACCCCGCCAGCAACGGAATGGTTGAGCGCTTCCACCGGCAACTCAAAGCCGCACTGGCAGCGAAACTCGACCGCCAGCACTGGGTGGAGAAGCTCCCGCTCGTTCTTCTTGGCCTACGCTCAACGGTGAAGGAAGACCTCGGCTTCAGCGCAGCGGAAATGGTCTACGGCTCAACAGTGCGCCTCCCGGGAGAATTCTTCTCCGACCAGACACCTTCCGCCCCAACAGCCTCCGATCACATCGAGAAGCTGCGCGCATGGCTCGCGCAACTCAGGCCAACAGCACCTCGCATCGCCCGCAACAGGAAAGTTTTCACTTTTCCTGACATGGACTCTGCTACCCATGTGTTCGTGCGACACGACGCAACGAAGCCGCCCCTTACTCCGCCGTACGATGGCCCATTCAAAGTTTTGGGACGTACTAACAAAACCATCGCAATCGACGTGCGGGGGAAACGAGAAGTCGTCGCCGTTGACCGCGCCAAGCCTGCTCATATTGAAGTTTCCATTCAAGCAGCCTCTCACGTACGATTTCAGTGCTAACCATTAAACTGTGACCTTTCACTATTCAGCCCGTAACTGCTGTCCTTCTTTAAAAGCTCCGCAATCTAGGGGGGGCCTTTGTAGCGGAAGCTGCTAAGCACCACCGCATTCTTTTCTATCCCGTCTGCAGCCGGCCGTCGACAGCGCGCCTACTCGCGGCGCCAGCGCCTCCTCCTCCGCGTTCGGGGAACAACGTGTTGTCGGGGCCGGCTCCGGGGATTAGACCGGCGGTATGCTACGTCTGCTCGCTCGGTTGCCCCCTTTTCCTTTTTCTTGTAGAAGAACGCGGGGGTGCCTCCTTCTCTCCCTCGTCGAGGGGAGCTCTCGTCACTCGCACGGAGAGGAAATAAACAGTCTTGCCCTGCAACTCCAAACCTGCTTCACGTCTCCTTTCTCGCTGCCTCCGGCAGCCGACATTCCCGGCCGCTACAGTACATTGTAATTCAATTACACAGCACATGAAATATAACCACAGGCACATGAGTACAACACTCCACCACAAATTCCCAATAATACAAATGTACAAAGTTCTCGCATTACAACAATGGTCCAATACTATACATCACATCACAGCACAACACTTCGACACTTGTGACACAGGACAACCAGAACATTAACACAACATATGTCACTCAGCACTGCCAAACCCATTCTGATTTGACTTCAGCACTTATCCTGAGTACTTCGAGCAGCGCTTGCGCCCCTTTTTGCGGTGCTCGCTCGATCTCCTCTTGTGTTTCCACGTTCTTTTTCGGCGAGCCTCTTCCAACGACGATATCTGAGGCGTCGTCTCAGCCATCGCTGTCTCTTCCGACACCGTTAACGCGTCATTACATTCGACGGGTCCTGTCTGTTTATTTACCCGCTTAATCATACCTCTACCTTTTTCCCGGCTGGCCAACTCCGTCTCCCTTACACTGTTGGTCGGTTGAGGTCGTGCCGACGTAAGTCCGGTTGCTCGGCCCGTGAACTGATTCGACACGATCGTCTTCTCCTTCGCTGTCTCTTGCGCCGCAGCTTCACTTTGGGCTCTAGTGAGATCCGTCACGGGATGTTCTTCCACTGTATCTCGCGGCCGCATTGTTGGCGAGGGCTCCATCTTCGGGTCTTCTCCCAAACATTCTGGATCACTTGGCCCTCGCGCCCCGTCGATGTTTCCGATGACAACGTCATACAGGGGGGTCGTCATGAATAAAGCAGTAACCTTCCCGCTGAAGTACGGGGTTTCAACCTCAATTTCTGCTTCGGGAAGCAGCCGAACTGTACGGTCAATTAGGCAAACCGGTTTCGTTCTGCCTGTCAACTCACTTTCCCGTACCAAATTTCTCCGCACGATAACAGTGGAACTGCCAGTATCTCTTAACACCGTAATCTTTTTGCCCGCAACTTTTCCAGGCAGCGTTGGCATTCCTTTCGTAACACCGGTTGGCTGTTTTGACATTACAGCACCCACAATAGGAATTTTCTCCCCATTCTTCAACTCTACGAATCCATCAGTGACGGCATTATTATCAGATTTCGGCGCTGCTTGCACACAGGATACCTGGTGAGTTTGACTCACTCCGTTCCGACATGCATCTGCTTTGTGCCCAGTCTGACCACACTTGAAACCTTTCACTACCGTAGGGCTTGTAAAGATCGTTCGACAGTTTTTCGCGCGATGACCCACTCGGTTGCACAGAAAACATCGCGGAATGTTCTCTGGTGCACGCTTCTTTTCTTCGGGAGCAAATTTCTTCGACTCCTCGGGACAATCCTTCTTGACCTTGGCCAAATTAGTGCCACCTTGCGCTTCCAAGAATTGATCAGCCAATTCAAGCATTCCTTCAAGTGACTCAGCCTTCCTCTCTTTCAAATACAGCGACAGGCTTGGGTGGCAACTAGTAAGAAATTGTTCTCTAATTAGGAGCTCTCTAAGTTCATCGTACTCCTGCGCTGTCCCTGAAAGTTCAATCCATCTGTCGAAATAATGGCAAAGTCGGGCGGCATACTGCGTAGCTGTCTCACCGTCAGCTGGCTTTCCTGTCCGAAATCTGTCCCGGAATCCTTCCACAGTGAATCTAAATCGCTTCAACAAAGCAGCTTTCACCTTTGCGTAGTTAGCTACATTGGTCGGCGTCAGCCTACCGTACACACTGAGCGCTTCACCACTCAAGCAAGTACTCAAAGCAGTTGCCCATTGCTGTTCTGGCCAATTCTGGCTCTTCGCAATCGTCTCAAATCTGTGGAGGTACGCGTCTAGGTCGTCCTTCCTTTCATCAAACGCTACGAGCAGCTTGCTTGGGTTCAAGCGGAAGTCGTGATCTTCCCGTTCGCTGCTTTCAACTCTAGCTTGGACGGGAGTTTCACTTCGCTGTTGCAAACACAGCCGCTCGAGTTCCATCTCGTGCTGCCGCTGCCGCTCCCTTTCAGCCATCTCCGCTTCTCTTTCTTCTCTCGCCCTCTCAGCCGCCAGCTTTTCTCTCTCCAGCTCCAACTTCAATTGTTGCTCTCTTTCTTCCTTCGCTCTCTCAGCTGCCAACCTCTCTCGTTCCAACTCAGCTGCTTTTTCTTCCCTGGCCCTTTCCGCTGCCTCTTTCTCCTTCTGGCTTACCCACTTCCGTAGTTCGGCACCAGAAAGACCCATCTTCTCACCAAGAGCAACTAACTTTTCGAGATCCATCGTGTCTCGCAAATAAAACCTTGCCGCGTGCAAAAAGTATCTGCCTCACTCAGTCTATCGGAACACTCCACTGCACTCTTCAACGAGAACACTGAACAACACACAAAATCGTTCCGATAGCACTATCAACACTCGAGGCTCTTTCTCACTACTTTGGACACACTGTGCACCAAAAGGTCCTGTTTCGCGGACGCCAGATTAATTGTCACACCTGTCCCGTTAATTAGGGAGGCGATCGCTGGGCTAATTCCAAGAGCCGAAGTATCGGCCCCCCGAACCGCACCACGAAAGCGTGGACCATTTAGAAGTGGTCCTTTTTGGCGCGCCAGCGGACGCCGGCTGTGGCCCAAAGAACAAGGCAGAGCCGAGAGTTGATAAACAAACAAATTATATTCTCAATAATGGCAGATCGAAAACAATACACAAAAATGCACACTCCATAATAGTTACATACAATATGTCACCAATCAAACCAATCAATCAACGTACTACACAATACAATCAGCCACACTTGAAACAACGGACACGGACAACAATACGCACTACAATGCAGTCGCATGCATTGAACAACCAAGACACTTAAAGACTAAAGAAATAGAAAACCTATTCAGTCCAAAGTCCTTGGAACAAAAGTCTGAATGATACTCTTCCGAGAATCTCTCACTCAAAGTCCAGCGTTGTTGTCGTTCCGCTGCCCCCTGAAGTTTCTCTTCCAGGAACCCTCCCGTCTTCAATTGGCCACTCTTCAAACTTCAACTTCTCCGCCGGAACACGTCGGCTTCACACCCGCAGCTGTTGCCCCGCGTCTTCGCTCGATAGGGGTAAACACACACTCTTGCCGGTAGCTCGAGTCGTCACCCCTCAGGTGGAAATCCTCTTCACCTCCGGCCTCGTCCCTACGGACCAAAAACTTCGCCGACTACACGGCGGAATCCCTACGCGCTCTGGCGCTCACTTCCGTCTCCTCCTGCCTTCTCGTCTCGGCCGCTCGATTAAATACCTTCCGCGCCACCTTCCAGAAATTTCTCGTCATTTCGTCGGCGCGATACGCAACGAAGGCTGGGGAGAGGTGCGAGACGGTTCGACTGCCCTCCCCGGAGGATGATTCAACTCGGTTTGACCACGCCTTGTTCGTTCTAGAAAAATCGCGGGCTTGCTGGGCCGCCGATGCGGGGTGAGGAGGTTCGTCTGCGACGCCACGCTTCCGCGGGGAGAGCGCGCGCCCCGGGGAGCCTTTAGATGTTTGTTTTCTTTTTCTTATGACCTCGCGGCGCCACTCCGGCATTTCGTCGCGACAATTTGGCGGCGCGCCCATTTTTAGCGCTCGTTCTGTGACACCACCCTGCATGTTGATATACCCTATGTCTAAATTGGCTCGGCACTCGTGGCTACATCAATTTCTGCCCCGGACTACCTATCTTACAGTATATACCTGTCTTAAAGTATGTAAGATGGGTATATCTTACATACTGGTGCCACTTTGAAATCTTATCTGTTCATACTACCTGTCAAAGAGTATTTCCTGGTTTTTCCTCGTTACTAGCTATCCTGCTCCCCGATGGGCCCGTTTGCCCCCCCCCCCCAAATAAAGCTACTGCGCGTCCTGCAAGTCGCTAACTCACCTCATGACCTAGTCTCCCATCGAAGTGAATTCTGTCTCGTTGAAAACAAGCCAACCGATGCACCTCTCTGTTTATTTTCACAACCTCGAAGCCTTTCTCTCGACTCATCTTCCATATCTCTCGGTTTGCGTTGACAACCACTCTTTGTAGGTTGTCGTCACGCACCGGCACCTCCGGTATCGTGCATATCACTACCCATACCCGAGGAGAAGTGGCGCGCATGTCATCGACCCCTTTTGCCAGTGTTGTTGTCAGTCCTGCCGTATCTTCATTTAGGACATCTTTTACACCGCCTGAAATTATCACGAGGTTTTGTCTATCGGCTGTAGTTTTGAGTTTTGAGTTCGCTTGCCTCATGACTGCTTCCACCTTGCGTCCTGGGAACGCCCCTACTGCAACCCTCTTGTCACCTCTTACCCTCTCTTTGATTACTTCTGTGCATCGATTTAAATTCGAGTCCCCGGCGATTATCACATGCTGTGACTTTTCAGCTGGAGCGTCCTGCACCTGGGGGTTACTTGCACCTGTGACGCCAACTGCTTTGTCCCCTCCCAGCCCCACCACTACTGCGCTGAAGATAGGCCTTGCGACAAGTGAACCGGCTGAACCTGTTTTTTTCCAAACTTGCTTGCTCGCTCTTCTCCGCTGTTCTGGTTGCCGGTGCCCTACTGTTCTCTCCGTTGGCCGCTCCTTTGTTCACCTTGCTAGTGCTTCCTCGGTGGACTTGCAGCCTTTCTCCCACTGCCCTGGTTTTTTCTTGCTGTGCCGCCAACGCAGTCTTCAGCTCGGTGAATCTCAACAGCAGCACAATCTGGGCAACTATCAATTTCTCCATTTTTCATCAACCTCACATTGCCTACACTTCGCGTCAGCCTCTTCTCCTGCCGCTTCTACACTTGAGTCCACTTTCAAACCAACCCTACATCTTGAACACTTTACAGTCTTTTTAGCCATGTCTTTATGACACCAATTGTCCTTAAGACTTGTTTTACTCGATAATTACAAAACACGATCCCTACCCTACGAGAAAGTTTAAGCTCTGCTACAAAAATGCGTAATCTATGTACGCGCACCTCCCTCACGAAGTGACAGAAAAAAAAACACAAAGAAACAAACACACACGCACAAACTAGTAAATACCCGGTGACTGACCTCAGGAAAAGCCGTACAATGTAATGAGTGTTACGAATATTTTAACTGCTGCCCTAATTATTATAAAGGCAAGCTCCAAACATGCAAAACAACTTATCTGCACAGTCGATCGGGAGCGCTAAAAACACGTCCATCCACTGTGCCAATTCGAACCACAACCTACTGTATTCTACTGACCTGCCTAGCGAGCGAAGCGCCAGCACGCCCCTTCCCTACTGAAACGTTCCGCATATACGGATCCGTACATACGCAATTATTGGACTACGGAAAGCCGCATCATGCGGAAAGATGCGAACGTCGGCAGCTTACGGAAAGCGCCATATCATGCAAAAAGATGCGGACATCCGCAGCTTACGGAAAGCGCCATATCGTGCAGAAAGTTGCGGACATGCGCAGCTTACGGAAAGTGCCATATCATGCTAAATTACCCGATAAGCAGCTTACGGAAATTAGCATAATGCAGAAACTATGCAGCTATCTGCTGCATCTTGCAAAGATCAAATGGACATCCTAGATCTCGAGTAAAAGCAATTGGCCATTCACGTTGTTTGCAAAAGCAAGTACTGTGTAGAAATATATATGAATATTTCATTTTTAATATGTTGCATGAAGGTGAAATATGTTCGCTATCTGAAACAGCCTTGATGAGTAAACAAAGGCTTGAAAGAAACAAATGTGTTAAGAAGCTACTTAATGAGGGATTGAATCATCGGCATCTTTCTAATTGTGGTGATGCGGAAGCAAAATTACCTTTCAAATAAAATACATTACAAAACTACTAAATTAACATGTTAGTGATCATAAATGGAGGTTACATTGCAAAACATTAATGCAGTGTTCTATGCAAGACCTAAAGAGCTTATAAAGTTGTTATTATCAATAGAGAAGCATTATTATACACACCAGCCCTGCTACAATCAATATATTTTTTTATTTGTCTGTATGCTCCAGCTGAGAATGGTGACATTGCAGTGTTGATGGTACACAAATGAGGTGACTACACCGTAATTTCACGAGCTCCACCTAAGCCACAGGATGGTGGCACAAAACACAATGTAACAGCAATTTTAGAACGAAATGTTTAAACATAAATAATAATCAGCACTGTGAAAGTGTGGCGCTGTGTTTGTATCATGAACGCCTTGTGGAGATCGGCGAAATGCTGCTTGAGGCTCCGGCACCACTGTAAATTTGGAAGGTCACTGCCATAGAACTTATCTGTCCTTCATAGGCACCTGGAAATGAAAATAATTGGCACAAATAATGTCAGAGACACATGTTAGCACATTAGTTCACATGCACAAGAAATATAACACACAGAATGAAACTGAAAATGTAAGGCACACAATCCTTCATGTTATGCATATGTGAATAATAGAAGGAATGAGTGTATAAATTAGTTCTGCCACATCAAAGAAAACAGCATGCTTATCACAGTGAAAATAACTAGGTTGTCAGGCTTTTCAATGGTAGAGATAATCGATTAATATGTCCTTATGAAATTATGATTTAAATGCTTCCTGCACAGTAAAACTTTAGAAACTGCAAGTGAAAGCTCTCAATGTACATTTAATAGTGTGTGCATGTATATCTGCTGCCTTTATACTATACAGTTTGTGCACAAAATTGGCATCTTGAACAATTTCGAGAGTTAAACCTATGTAACTTATGAAGGTTAAAATCACCATGAAAGCAAGCAGGACAAGGCAAGTGCCATTAAATATCTGTGCAAGCCAGATAACTTTAACCGAACTGCACACATATAGGGGAGCAAGAGTACCAGAAATTCGGCTGCTGACCCACAGGTCGCGGTATCAAATCCCGGCTCCATTTCCGATGGAGGCAGAAATGCTGTAGGCACGTGTGCTGATTTGGGTGTACGTTAAAGAACCCCAAGTGGTCGACGTTTCCAGTGCCCTCCACTACGGCCTCTCTCATAATCATATCGTGGTTTTCGGACGTGAAACCCCACATATAAATCAAGAATAACAGAAATAAACTGCCAACAGAAAAGTTGGGTGCATGTGCTATCTGTAAGTGCTTACACCTTACTACATACAGCATGCTCATTCCATTTTAAATACCAATATTGAAAATAACTGCTCTATTAGGAATATAATAGGTAAGGTAGAACTGAACGACCCTACAAAAAGTGACCCTATTATGACATCACGTTTTCTTATAACAAAATTGACTAAGACTCTGAAATATCATTATGCAAGAAAACATCTTCAAAAGAACAATCATGTTTGAAGTCATATATTTTTAATATGGCTACTATGACTATAACCAAGAAATCGACCTCAACATGGCTAATGTTAGTTTTTAAGGCCTCTGTTCACTAGACAACGAAATATACCACAAAAAGCACAGCGTTCAGGCAAAGCACCACACAAAAAAAGAAAGCAGTCCTTTTTGTTATTATCTACAATGCCTTTAAAATGGTATTTTTACCTCTACTTCCCACTTTTTATCGAAGTAACTGGTGTGAAACAAGTTAGCTGAAAATGCACTGTGCCTCCAAAACCTGTTGGTTGAATCTGAATTTTTAAAAAATGGTGAAGCTTGCACTAAATTAGGCTCCACAAGCCTTAGAACAGCGAGACTGCATGACTCTTAGGACTACTTTGGTTACTTGTGTTTTGTTTCTGGGCCTAAGCATAAAGACAAGGGCTTAACTGAATTGCTGCTAACAAACAAATGCTTTCGAAATTGCCGGAGCGTCAAAGGATGCTCAGACATTTGTTGTTTTTCGCACTGGGCTATTCTACACCAAACATACAAACCATACTGCCTGGCGACCATCACAGATGTATAGTTTAAAAAAATGATGGTAATTTACTCTTCTGAAAATAGCTATTTGCAGAAATGTTTTGAAGAGGAAAAAGTAGTGGTCACGTGGGTACCATCAGAATTTCGCAGAATGTCGTGCGGGTGTTATTTGTGAGAAAAATTTCGAAGTACCGCTTTTTCTTGCCATATCAAATTTGATCTACATATGAAGTAAAGGTGCTTCTTAAAGTATTTGAAGCCGAGTAACATTATTGCAATTTTTCCGCTACATAGGCTTTGAAGAATTCAGCCAAACTGTTTATCGTTTGCATTTCTTGTATGGCAATACTGCACTTTGTATGAATATTTGAGCCACAAATACTCACTGCACAGAACTTATATTTCACGAAAAAAAATAATGTTAGGTCCAGATTACAAATATCACTATATAATCGTTTTTGTCCACATTGAGATGCAACTTGAGCTGTGTGTTTGTCTAATTGAATATTACTTTTATGTGTAAGTTGAAAGCAAATAAACAGTTCTTGTTATATGGCAAGTGTTATCATTACAATTTTTGTTTAAATGAGGAAAATGATTTTTGAAGTCTCCTATTGAGGGCCATGGAGAACTTCGGAATGGAAGCTGTCGTATATCAAATGCAGAAAACAGCCATCATAAGAAAACTTATTGCAAGACTGATCAGTCTGTAATTAACTGAATGAAGTACAATGCACAGTTCAATCCAACACCACATAGGCATCTTTGCTATAGCAAAGCCATGTGTCATTGATTCATGCATTAGATGGGACAATGCAAATGTAACAAAAAGGGTGAAAAAAGAAAACAAGGGAAAAAAAAGAAGAAAAGGGGGATGCAAAGTAGGAGCAGTGTAGCACTACTTTTACTTCATCCCCCTTTTCTTTCTTCTTTTTTCTTCTTTTCTATCATTTATCTTTTTTTGCTTCCCTTACCCCCAACCTCCGACAGGAGAACACTTTGTATCAGCGCAACCTAACTTGAAAAGAAGCAAGGGCTGCACTCTTCTGCGTTATAGGTTTTTTTTTTTTTTTTTCAGACAAACATTTCCAACAGGCACACACGCCTACACCAAAAGATGATGTCATTACTGACCTTATTTAAACTAACACGCCAAGGATGACAAGGTGACTTCTAAAAATTAGGTCCTATTTTCGCAACATCGGCCAGCCTGTCTGAGGCACTTCCACTGTTCACCCTGATTACTAGATGTTTCCATCTGTCGACTCACATCTTCATTTTGGATAACACTAAGACGAGCTTACATTGATGAATACCCACGAAAGTTTAGTGACGTATCATGTATGAGATTAAGCAACTCTGTTAAAAAATTATTGATAGCTTGCTTCCAGGCTTTTTATACTGTAGCCTAAAACTTCGTAATGTCTTCTATGCACATGAACCAGATTGACAACGTAATGCACAACATGCTTAAGAATACTGCGAGGAACATGATAACGACAAAACGACCGGCCACCCAAATTTTTCGCTGTACATGTTTATAAAATGTTCATGTACACCCAAACGAGGTGCTTATGATACAAGCCGAAAAAACCTACAAGTAGGGCCTTGGAGCCTTCTGGAAGTAGACGTGTTGCATTTTTTCTGTGGAGGACTTTACACCCATAAATGAGGAACAAAACTCCTATATAATGAAGAATGTTGGCAGCTATCAGTTATAGAAAAACTTAATGCGGCTAATCTTCCCCGACACATCTGTACATTTAGAGAGGTGACGTAGCTTCTGTGATTGTGGCAGTAACTCCAACAGGACCAGAGCGAAAATTGGCACTACTTGGCTAGACAAATGTTCAAACATGCCTGCCCGACTCCCTCTAGCCATCCCGGCTGAATCTGACACATGATTTCTTAACTGCTGGCTGGACAAAAACAAAACCACTGAAGCACTCACAATACACAGCGTGAAGTTCCTCTGGAGTGGTCAACTTCGTCTTCTGCGATGAAAGAGCAGCACAGTGTACTGATAAGGCACTCCTTGCAATGGCTTTCAATGCCACACAGTGACCATGATGTTCCTGTCGAAGAGAGCTTCGGGAGCTTGGAGGGTGCTTGCTCTTTTCTGAGGGCTGCTGCTGCTCCTCGTTTTCTGCTCAAGGTCAACCTGCACAAAGTTGTAGACGAGGCTTTAAGAGTTGTATATAATGATATGCAAATTTTCGCTGAACACACATTTCCTCGTGGCACACTGAGCAATTTCTTATAAAACTTAAGGCCTCGCATATGCAAACATTTACAATCCATCCGAAGATGCACTCGACTCTAAAGGAGCAAGTTTGTTATGTAGTGTATATAAAGAAAAGTCATTCAGCACAACCACAACTACAGTTGCACACGAAAACGACATTTTACACGATCCTGTTTATTTACATGGTCCATTTTATTTTATTTACACGGTCCTGTTTTACACGATCTGGTCTGCATGAACTCTTGAACCGGGCACCATATAGATTGAAAGACACACACAGAGTTTGAGACAAACCTAGTTTCCCGTGGAGCATCTTCTTGCACTATAACAACGCATCTCAATTTAGTTAGTTGGTCAGAACGAGGTGAAAACAGCTCGCACTTGAAAAGCACGGGCAGAAGGAATGACGCCTGCACCCTGTGCTCCCTGTACATTCTCGTTGAGGGTGCAGTTTTCACCTTATCCTTATGCAATTTCGCATTTATAACATTGTTCGCTGCATAATCTTTGTGGCATTAAAGTGTGTGATACCGTCATGTGTATCCCATGTAATTTAAAAACATAAAATACAACATAGCTTGATTCAAAAATAACAAAGTGCATCCAGTGCCATGTCCTGTAGCCATTCTTTAGGCAAGTGGCAGAATGATTTATTCTTCAAAACATATCTTACTTGTAACCACTACAAGAGCTAACTCGTGCACTGGCAGATTCTGTTTGCCTCTTCAGATTATAAGGTACCTTTTTTACACCAGAAAGTCTTCAAGAAGAATAGAAGTGTTGTAATTGTGAAGAAAGAAAAGTAGAAGGAAAAAAAGATAACCTGCCCTGTACAGGGACCGAGCCTGCGAACTTCGAATAACATGTCCGATGCTCTATCAACTGAGCTACCATGGCGGCTATCCCTCTTCCATTTTGTACGGTATATATGTGCATTTATACATGGAAGAGTAAGTCAGCGCTGCTTGTTACCATTATGGCGAGTGTGGAACGCCTTTTTTTTGCCTACTGGCAATTACATTACGATTGCAATTACGTTACGATTACTTCCAATATCCCTATACTTCTTTGGCAGCCATTATGCATCTGTCAGTTCTCAGAAAATCTGCTAGTCACAGGAGGTGGCAATGGTTCACCCTCCCACCTATATGCATGTACTTGAACCATGCACAACGGATCAAAAAAAAAAAACAAGTCACACACCACTAAGATTACTGAGATTCACTGTTTCAGATTCATGAGTAAAGGAAAGAACTATAAATTTAAGGGTTTGTTGTCTTTGTTGAACACATTATAATGAGAACTAGTAGAAAATGATGCCAAACAAACTCTAGGAGATGTTATCAAAAGTAACTTTAACAAAATTATGAAAAGAAAAGTGAACAAAAACGTAACTTGGCAACGTTTCTTGACAATTGAATTGACATTACTTTTTATAACATCCCTATATTTTACTGGGTAATGTTGTCGGGTAATTCTCATTATTAGAGTGGTGAGTAGGCTGACAAAGAAAGCATATGGCATTGATACTTCTTTTGAACACCTAATAGTTTGAGGACCTTAAAAGAGCGGAAGCTATTTTGAGTAGACCAGAATATTTAGTTGGAGCTAAAAAAAAAAACGTACACACATTTTTACCAGGCTTTTTAACACATTTTGAGACATAAAAGTGTATGCTGCCAGTAATGTTAAGTACCATTACTTTTGTCACACTATGCACTGTAGCAGGTGTAGTTAGAGTGGTGATAGTGAAGGATTAATCAAGCACGCCACCAACTGTGTTCACATCAATGGTCGCGTATTTTAAAAATAAACCTGCTGTATAATAAAAAAAAGTTTAGAGCATTTATGTTTTTATCAAAATCAAGTTAAACCGACTGGGTAAGCAAACCATTTACATAAAATCAAAAGGCATAAAGTGATTCATGTATTATAACTATGTGAACAATTTCAGCAACGCAGGGCAAAGTTACAACAGTTCTATTAAAAACCCCTCTCATTATAACATGCATGAAAAGCACTACACCAGAATATTTTACAGTGCATGTAATATCGAGACTACTAGACTGTCTATTGACCTTTCAGAAGAAGGGTATCTCCTTCACATTCAAGGGGCAACCACTTAGCCTTTTCCTGAGCTTTTCTGTGAATATTTCCTGAATTTCAGATATCATTAGGATTGATTTAGAGTAAACAGATTTTGCTTACGCATTGAAACCTAGTTCTGTATGTAACTGCAATTATGGGTGCCAAACCATTTCCAATTAATTTTTAACATTTAACTTACTTTTTAACTGCAGCAGCACAACTAGCTATGGGTGCCCAAAAAGTAGCTAGAAACAATACCTTTACCTCTTTGAGCCTTTTGGAAGTGTTCAGCTTCTCAGTGCTCACCTTACAACATTTTTTTTAAATACGTGTTTGTATGCCCACTGCTCTTGCTCCTTGTACAGTGAGGAGGAGCACATGGCAAGAAGAGACAAGAAAGAAGCATTGCGAAAAAAAGCGAAATAAGCAAGGACCTCTTTTGTATCGTACAATGTGTGTAACATTACTATTGCGACAACATATAGACAAATTATCACGGCTATGCATCCATTGTAGAGTCATACACAGCTGCAACACCACGACTAAATTTCAACCTTGTGCTGGTTTAGTATCCCTTTATAGTGGCAAGCTAATGATATCTGCATTTGTTTGGCACACATTGAGATGCAGCGAAATGTGATATGGTAATCTCATTTAGAATGCACGTCATGTGGCTTCATTGTATATGTGGCCACAAGTAACTCTGGTTGCAAAGCAATATGGCAGAGCCTAAACAGACGTCACCGACCACTCCAATCTGAACTTGCCTTTGCTACTTGCCCATTATCATCCCAGCAAAAAATGAATAATTGAATCTGCTACAGGTATGTGCTAGCTTATGCTAAGGACCAAGTATGAAGGGTGTTTTGTCATTATTGAGATCAGTTATTTGTTCAAGAACACTTGCTGTCAAACACAAATACATTGCTGTCGAAGCATCAAGACTCAAATATAAAGCAAAAAGATGTGTCTCTTTAAAAATTACAGGCCACAAGGTGCAAGATAAATATTTGATATACTTGGGATGTAAGGCACGCACAAGAGGTGCTGCCATAT
Source organism: Rhipicephalus microplus (assembly GCF_043290135.1). Classification (NCBI taxonomy): domain Eukaryota; kingdom Metazoa; phylum Arthropoda; class Arachnida; order Ixodida; family Ixodidae; genus Rhipicephalus; species Rhipicephalus microplus. The sequence continues at coordinate 111,314,783 of NC_134707.1, read as the reverse complement.
TATACTTTTTCTTGTGTTGAAACCTGCTTGCTTTACTCACCCAACACATCTGTAAAGATGCCGTGAAAACACCAAGGAGCTGATGCAGCAAGGTTGAACACATGTCCAGGGATTCCACCATTCCTAAGCAGCCCTACAGCCTCCACAGTCCTGCAACCATTTGTAAGAAAAATATTGTTCTACCCAAAGTTCTTGGTTTACAGACACACATGCAAAACGCATAACCACTCTATAGGAAGTTTGCATGATAATGTGCTGGGTAGCAAAACGGATGCCAATATCAAGTATCCCGGCCTGCCGCTTCTTTCTTTACGTCCTTAATTAATCAATCCATGGTTAATAAATGTTCCCCCAATGTGAAGTGTACTGGCAGTCCGGTGAAGAATTGCAATGTATTTCAAACACAGTCTAATTCATGGCAAGTAAGCATCCAATAGCGTTTTGTCAGCTGTTCAAGAAAAGAGCATGAAGTTTAGCTAAAACCCATGTTTTTTATAAACACCATTCAATTTGATATAAAAGTTGTGAGCATTATGTGAAGGAACACGGATTAATGTTTAATAATGATTTCTTATAATGTACTGATATGAATGCAACTAACTGAATATGAAACGATAATTTTTGCTTGAGAATTTAGAGTTATGAACACTATCGCACTTGCCAGCTGCATCTTGTCCAAAACAGCAGCAAGATAGGATAGTTTCTGTAGGTGAGCAGTAATGAGCAGTGCAAAGTAACAACAAGAAACACCAGTAACTTAAACAGTATGGAGCAAGCACAGACTGCCAACTGTATAATTTATTGCACAAAAGTTCACCTGAATATCAGTCAGACAACTCGTGCAAATGAAGGTCCTGTTGGGAATGAACAAGTTACGAAATCAACAATGCCTGCTTTCACTAACAGGACCCTCATTCACATAAAGTATGCAGCGATAGGCCCCTACCGAGGTACGTCACAGCATGATGTCACTGGCACATGTAAAAGGTGTGGCTGGAAAAACACTCCCGCTGGTGGCTCAGCCCGGTACAGTCGTGCGGTGTTTGGGGCAAGTTTTAATTTTTCAAAGCTTACACTTCACGTTACAATGTCGACATTAGCTGTAGTATGTGTCAGCAAACATCTAGCTGTGTGGTAAAATATTTGCCACGCTGTCTGTTTATCTTGAAGAAGTGAACACACGTGGTGGCCTGTGCGAGGAACAGTGGCATAGTCTTCAAAAATGTGCACTGTTGATTGCGGCATGTAGTGTGCATTGAAAGGTATTGAGAATATTGGTTCAACTGAGAATATTGTGTGTGGTGTGTGCAGTGTCAATAACAATGTGTCTTGTTTGCGAAGATGTTAGCACTCATGGCAAGGACCGGTCGATGAAAAAACTTGATTCGACATTTTAGTCAAGGTAAATATGCACTTGACGTGACCATCTGCGAGTGGGTACATCTCGATGTTTGCGCTATGTGCAGAAAAAAATTGCATGGTCACCGGGCTAGAAGATACCATTTGCTGAAGCTGCATGTATGAATCGCCCCGACGAGTACGCAAGCCCAATAAAGGTATAACTCGTTTTATCGAAGGCCTCATATGTCTTCATGTAATAAGCAGAGATTCTTGTTTCACATATACTCAGTACCTTTACCGCTCGATATTCATGAAGTGACAATGCAAACAACAAGTTTGTGTGTTAGGTCCTAAGGGAGCAATGTAAATATGCAAATAAGTTGTAGGTGTCAGATGCAGCGATGTAACTGGACAAAAGATTACGTATATATTAGGCTACAGGTTTAGAATCGCATACATCTCAGTGGTCTATCAGGAACGTCACAAACAACTTCCTTGCCAACCAGCCCTTGCACAGAGGGAAGGAATGGCTGGCACGGCGCTCGAAGTGACGTCACACTATTTGCAAACATAGAGAGGTTTCTTACTTAGGCAACATTTTGCACAATATAGTTTCTAGATGCACGACTGTACTCGTCCACATTAATCATACTGATGTCTTTTGTTGTTACTTTGTGCTGTGAATTACTAGGCATTTAGTCACCATGATCTTTAAAAGCTAATTTCATTGTTCTCTCTCATATTGCTGACAACTGTGTTGTTGCATAAATTGGGCAAAAAAGCAACACAGAAAGGCTGTCACAATAAATACACCAACATGGGTATTCTCCTGCAAACAAAAATCGACACTCGTCCTGTCATTACCCGTCTTCCTTCTCTCTTTGCCTTGTTTGTGCTGAAACAGCCAAACACCTGATGAGTTAGATGAGAAATATTAACGCATCAAAACTATAAGTGCTTGCATCAGCAACTACACAACAGCGTGATAACCGCACCCCTGCCACACAGCAGCGAAACATATTTTGAACATGCTGGCAGTGTATTATTTTATAAAAAGCAACTCTGGCAGATTACAAAATCTCACATTGTGCATGCAAGTTTTCTTCAAAGTCAGGCGTACAATGTAGGTGCTGGCCGGTACATTATTAGTTACAAGCTAAAGCGTCTTGCAGGTACATATGCAGATTGCACGAACACCTCTCTCTCTACACTAGGCACACACATTATATCTTTTAACAAGCACACGCCACTGTTTAGGGGCATAATAACGCTCTACCGTGAACGTATGCTAATCAACCCACTTAGGCGGTTGGCTAGGTGAATCGAGCCAAGTTACGAATTGTATCGCCCGCGAACGTAAACAAAATGCTGCTTTCCATCAAATGGCACTGCAGGCTTCGTTTAATCAACAACGTAGCAAGCGCCGTGTGCGTCTTCCTCACTACACTGCACATATGAAAAAATCGATCACCATACACATGCATGTTGCCGCAGTTGTCTCGAATGAGCTCCAGTAAGGCCGCGCCGATGCGCCATGGCTCTGCTGGCGTTAGCGTTGTCAAAGCGAATCGGCAACCGCACTCGCAAAGGCGCGTAAGGCTGCCGTTTCACGACGCCTCGTTCGAGTGCAGCAACACACACTTGCACTGAGTGGCATATTTGGTCTACATAAAAAAGTGTCCCCCTTACCTTTAGTTTCTTTCACACTGTCCTGAGGGAAGCAACCACAGGCGTCAGCCGTCACCTCGGAGTCCTTCGAGCGCCCGCCCAACCCGCCGATTCCTTGGACGACTCGCACTTGATCCACTCTCGAACAACCGCGGGAATAGGGCGCAATCTTAGCACATCACACGAACGAGGAACGGCGCTTCCTTGCGTAAATTTAACATTTCGTGCTCTCGTGACTAGCAGCGCGAACACAGGAGAGAGCTACCCACGGAGACAAAGACAAACAACATGTGGCTTTAGCTGTGAATGGATTTGGCTTGAATATCTGTGTGAGGAAAAAAAAAACATCTGTCGCTGCTATAAACTGAAAAAAATGTATGTTATCTGGCAAAATAACTTTAAAAGTGATAAACGGTTATTCAAAAAACAAGTTACAACTTATGAATATTTTCGCAGGTTTTTGTTTTGTTTTTGTTCTAGCAGACGACAGCCTCCTACTGCTTCTACGACAGACGTAGTGCGGTTTCACGTTCGGTGCGTGTCGCCGACGCAAAGCTCTACAGTAGCGATATCAGAGTTATCAATTCTCAATGAATAATAGGATGGCTACAAAGCAGTAACATTTTGACATAGTGCAGTACGCAATCTTTCAAGGTATGACATTTCTCTGCTCTGAAGCAAATCGACGCAAATGGGCCGGCGCAATCAACTGATGTCGCCACTACGCGAGGCATGGTCGTGCGCAATAGCGTCGCGCCCCGCGCTTGATTTGTCATCAAGCGATAGAGCTACTAAGTGGAATACAGCTAGATGCAGGGATTAATGGCGTATCACTCTAATTCCCTGTGGTGGCCGACTCAATCGCAAGAGAGCCCCGGGAAACAACCTTCAACTGCTCAAGCTTGTGTGTGGGTGTAAAAATACTTGTTTTCATCCGCGGCGGGGCAGCAATCTATAGTTGAAAGACATGCGAAAAGCATGTGACGTATATACAATCCCAAAACATATGCACACAACAATAGATACGATCGCATATCGTACATAAATATGCCAAGACATAGCGTGTAAAGAGAAAGTTTATATACATAACTTAAACCCACGCACTAAGTTCAGCGCGAATAGCTTAGCAAGCTAACGCACTCGGTTCACGTGCACGAGCACAACTAAGTGGCGCAGGTTCGAGTCCCGCCAAGTTTGTTTTTTTTTGTTTTTTTTTTCAACGTTTTTATTGTACTGCTATCTTTTCTAATGCCTTAGGTTATAAAACAAAATAAAAACAATATTGCGTTCAAGTACGTATGTGGGACTGTGTTTTTTGCGCAACAGTTATTAGTATTTTTATTTTCATTATTAATTTTTTATTTATTTCATAATATAACAAAATTAAGGACTAAGGGGAACAATGGGTCTGCTTGATTGTGAAGGGACTCGAGAAGTGAGAAAACTCAAACGAAAAAATTTATTTGAGAAAAAACTGAGCATTTCACAGCCGGACCAGTTTCTTCAAGGGTAGGCCCTAGGTATGCGCGAGACTTGCTATATGACTCCTCTCAAGCTGTGGCAGTTGAGGGAAGGCAATATCACCGAGAAGCAGTTCCAAAATATGTTTTGGTTGATGTTTTTTGATTCTTCTAAAATAAGGGCTGCACAATTGTGATCGAGCCAAACCAAGAATTGCGGGCACGAAGTCATCAGACAGAAAATAAATAATGTTGATTGTTTGAAAAATTGCCCTTAATAAAAGGAAGAGTTATGGAGTGCTACGTAGCTTAACTCGCAGTAGGAATTTTATATATACATATAGATAGTTTAAAATAAACAATGTTGCACACACAGACATTGGTTAAATTTCTTTGCAGCACAGTTGAAGCATCTACGTAGAACTGAAGCATCAAGAGAAGCTCATGCGTCCTCACTTTATTGCGCTTTACATAGCTTGCATGCGTTTATGCACCCATGATATGATATATTTTAAAGCATTTGTTTAACCTATAATCTTCTTATTCATTAAAGCTGGCCCATAAGTTGTGTTTTATGTAGCACTACAATTGAAGCGTAATCTGCATGGTGGTCTGAAACAATGCTTTTGAAGATCTCAAAACGACCCAGCTCTATACACGACCATCCGTGCATCAATGATAAGCACCATTATGTGTTTGTACATATCAGTTGTGCTCTCATACTTAATTATTTTTCTGACCACTCCCTCTGCCCCTACCTCGTTTCTGTCGTGAAGCTGTGGCAAGTTGTGTATAGCTGTATCTATATTGTAGGAGCACATATACTATCAATAAAAAATTATTTTTAGGCTACATGCAATTAGTTTTCATAGATTTTCATTTCTTTTGTCGGTGCTCAGGAGAGCTAAGCTCATGGTCGATATTGTAAAATGACATTTCTCTTTGCCAATGTTAATGAGAACAGTTTCATTAATATTGACAAGTTCATTCACATTGAATTTAGTTCTCATTATTATTGTTTCTACCAAAAAACAAGCCCTTGAAGTTATGCTTTGCTTGCTTAATTTGTTTTCGTGTGACAGCATGCAAGTAAAATGACATTTATTGTCATTCCTTGTGAATGACACATTTTCCGTGTGACAGACTTTAGCACCTGGTCATCTGCAGAAGTTGTATTCATTCTGGAAAAGGGCGAACAGTGGTGACTGACAACACAGACTAGCCTGCGTTATTCTTTTGTACTATATATGTCACTGTGCATTCATTTATAACTTTATAGAGCTCGGATTTCCTGCTGAAAATGTGACAACAACTGTACAGTTTCCACATTTTTGCAACAATCCACATTCTTTTCATACACTATTGCACATTTTCGTAAGCACCTTACAAAATTTGTATATTTCCGTAAGACCTTACATTCTGTATTTTCCTTATGAAAGCTTCTGTACACTCAATACACTTTCCTTATCCTCCCATATCTTCCATAATGAACTCTCCGTATGCCCCATAAGTCTCCTTATCTTTCCATATTTTCCATAAAACTCACTGCATCCACGCCATTAACTTCCTTATCCTTCCATATACTCCATAAAAAGCATTCCATATATGCCATACATTTTCCTTATCTTTCTGTATACTCCATAAAAAGCTTTCCGTATACGCCATACAATTTCCTTATCCTTCCATATACTCCATAAGAAGCTTTCCGTAAATGCCATACAACTTCCGTATATTTCCATAAAACTCCATTAGTTTTCCGTATGTAGCATAAGGAAATGTTACGGAGTCCATATATTTTCCGTAAGATTTCATACGGAACTTTTCAGTAGGGTTCTCGTTGTTGTTGTTGTTCTCGTATTGTTAGTTGCGCATACCCACTGTAGGGGATCGGCCAAGAATCGAGTGGTTTTGAAATTTACTGTACAGATTTGGAATGATGGAGGTTTAATAGAAAAACTACCGATAGCCTAGAAAAGTATGGTGCTTAATTTAATGCATATAAATATTTACATAAACGAATTTATTCTAGGAATGAAGCAATAATCTGATTTTATACGTATATAATTATTTGGACATGTTAGGATAATGAAGCTGGTTAATTAGGCAACCTTTTAGTTTCACCAATATAGTCCCGGACGGACGCGCATACTGTATCATTAGAGAAACCAGAAATTGAAGCTCCAAAAGACAAAATGACAGGCAAAGATAAGTCCATACCAATACCACATAAAGGTATTTCTAATAAGGTTTTTCGTAATGTGTTAAACCGCCTGCAGGTAAAAAAGACAGGGTCTATTGTTTTCAGTTCATCACAGAATGCACACAGTGGCGAAGGTGCCTGAGCAGACCTGTGTTTATAGAAATTTAGATTTGGTACCCGGCAACGCAGCCTTGTGATAGCTACTTCTTGTTTTCGAGTGCGGCAAAAGTCTCTTCGCCAGGGATATAATAAATGGCGATATTCTGTAGAGTTTGTTTGTGCTGAACCTTTAAAGACTTGCATAAGCGTACGTCTGTGGAATCGAGCAGCAGTCACATAAGCGGATGATGGACAGAGCTGTAGAATTGGTTCGCTGATTGACGACTTAGCTAAGGAATCGGCTATTTCATTAAGAAACAAACCTTTCGGTCCAGGCACCCAAACTAATCGTACTTTTCTAAAATGTGCAGGTACTAGTGCATGAAACGCCTTTGTTACGTGATTATCAGCACCAACAGAATGTGCCGCACAGAGAGATAGGGAATCTGTTAAAATGACAGTTGATGTAATTGCTGTATCTAACTTGCGAAAGGCGAGCAATACTGCCAGAAACTCAGCCACAAAAATGGTTATAAAATTGTGTAGTCGAAGGGAATAAGTCCAATTTAAAATCGGGCTAAAAATACCAACCCTTGACTTTTCGTCGTATTGCGATGCGTCTGTAGCAATAATAACGTTCGTTGTATTACGGCGCAGGTGATATTGCAGTAAACCATCCAAAATATTATGGGGAAGTAATTTGGCATTATTAGGAAAAATGTCGTCGAGTTGAATTTAAACCGGGGCCTAATTGTCACGACTCGGCATGATGTCGCATATACGTACGTTTAGAGGCTCCAGTAAATTTTGCACAAATATAATTTTTGGCGTGTGAAATCGTGGACTTCTAGCAGGAAAAAATGATTGCGGGGTGGAAATAAAGGCTGTTTCTGAATGTCGTAATAGTGATTCACAAATTTTTAAGAATGTCTGTACAGTCAGAAGACGAATTCTACAAGAAAGTGGAGGGACCCTCGATTCTATATACAACACATTGTTGACAACTGTTTTGGGAAGGCCAAGGCATAAGCGCAAAGCATCTCTTTCCATAAGAATTAGAGGCCGCAACTTGTAAGCTGGAGTTCCAGAGAAAAGTACACGACCAAATTCCGAAATGGGACGAACGTACATGAGATATATCATTACCAATGTGCCTCTTCTCGTACCTATGCGGTAGTTGCTTAGCCTACGTAATATGTCAATGGCGCGCACACCTTTTCCAGTGATATATTCGATATGAGGTCGCCAGTTAAGCGATGTGCAATAAATTACTCTTAGCTATTTAACAGATTTTACCTGTGGTAAATCCTCATGAAGGTAAGACAGAGAGATGTTCACAGGGTATTGCAGCGGGAAAACAAGGAGGTCACATTTACTCGGATGAAGTAAAAAGCTGTTGCCATCGATCCAGCTCTCCAATATATTAAGGTTAGTCTGCAGCTGTTCATATAAGGTCTGAATGTTATCTGCCATTGCAAAAAATGCGATTTCGTCTGCATAAACATAAGTTGTTATATCCTGTTTACGTGAAATGGTGCTCATTAGAAAATTAAATAGTGCCGGGGAAAGCACCGAGCCTTGCGGTATTCCCCTCGTTTGGGTATGAGTAGAGGATGAAAACCAATCTTTAAAACAATAAATTTTCCTGTCTGCTAGAAAATTGTGAACCCACGCTAATATGTATGATGGAAAATCAAGGTATTCTAATCGATCTATCAAAATTCAGAGCTTCACGGTATCAAATGCTTTAGCAACGTCTAAGGTAACTAAAGTTGCATTTTTTATGTAGCCGAGCTAATTGAAGCCGACTTTCTAAATCAACGTGGGCATCCCAAATTGAACAACCAGCCCTGAACCCAATTTGACAGGGACTTAGAATCGACCTCATGGTAATGAGTTCATTAATTCTTATATTGATGATTCTCTCAACCAATTTCACTAAGTTTGATGTCAGTGCGATCGGCCTATTATGTTATCCAACGTGTATGCAACATTTTTATTTTTTAGCAACAATACATCTTTGGCAAGTTTCCATTCTGGAGGTATCCGTGCGTTCCCTGACGAATAATTCACTAGTTCTAGCAAAAGATTAGGCGATTTCTAGAGTGAACATTTCAACATAGAGATCGTAATCCCATCTGGTCCGGGAGCCGTCCTTGGTAAGATAATACTGTCTGACTCATTTCAGCTAAAAAAACTTCTGGAAATTCATGCGAATTTTCCAGAACGGAATGTATAGTTAAAAATGTAGCAGTGAAGCGGCGTTCTAAACCTTGCGCTATGTCTTCTAGAGAGGTGTTCATTTCTTCCGGCCTCAAGACACATGACTGCAACGTTAAAGGTGGTGGCAGTACTTTTGCTGTCTGAAGATAAGCGAACAAAGCACGCTTATTTTTAGATTTAGAAAGGTAATCAAAATGTCTACTGTCGTATTCTTCTTTCTGATTAAGAAGAAGTTTTTTCCAAGCGGCTTTTCTTCTTCTATAATCGCGCGTACACTCATCGTTCCACCAACGAGAGGAGAATCGTTTATTGGATGGAATAGAAAATTCGGAATTTTTTCTAGATCCCTCCAGCATTGAACCAATCGTAGATGCAATTTCCTTAGTACTGGCATTTCCAAGCTTGGAAATGACAGAACGGAGGTTGGTTTGAAATTTGTTATGGTTCATGTATGTGCGTTTTGGCTGATCGAAAGTTATTGTTGGACAAGTAATGTCAAAAACTACAGGAAGATGGTTGCTTTTGGTTGCCGAATCCAGTACAGCCCATGACAAAACCTTGATTGCATTGAAGCAAAACGTTAAATCCAATACTGAGCTAGTTTACCTCGGACAAATGTTACATGACCTTTATTCAGACAGGAGAGGTTGTGACCAATAGTCCATTCCCACAGTCGCCTACCACAAGAATCTGTCATTATACCCCAAGACAAATGATGTGAATTAAAGTCTCCTGTGGGTACAATTTCCTTTCTACATCCTACCAAAACGCTGTCAAGATAACGCGTACTTTGCACACCGGAGGGGAAGTAACAATTTACAATTGAAAAAGGGTGGTATCCGGGAAGACACAAGTCTAATGCTAATATTTCACAATCCAAGTCTAACATTCTGAAAGAAATTTTCGCCCTATGGCATAATTTACTTGATACAAGGATCATTAAACCACCACCACGTGATGGGCGATCAAATCGAAAAGAACGAAAACCTGCAAGATGGAAAATTTTATCTGGTGTGAGCCAAGTTTCTTGGAGAATTATATTATCAAGAATAAAATTATTGCAAAAGTAATGAAGTCGGTTGAGGCGAGAATATAGAACGGCAGTTCCACTGTAGTACCCTCAACTGACCTATGGTGTTGAGCGCACCGCAGAGGCGCATGTTGCGCCTTTGTTAGCATCTTCACGCGAAATAGCTGATTCATTCCGTTCAGATTTGGACTTGAGATCAGTGAAGATAGGGAATCTGAACGTTTATTAGTTCGTATATAGAGTTCCATATCTGTAGCAGTACTTGTGCTCGGCTGAGGCGAATGTCGGTCTAAGTGCACCTGTGTTCCTGACTGCTTAGCCTTGCCTGCAGATGCAGAAAGTTCGTCCAACACTACATTGCGTAGCTGTGTGGCATCGCTGGTAATGTCTAGTACTGCAGGTTCTGTACTAGTCTGTACTGTTTGTCCAATCTGACTTGAAAGAATTTGCACCAAACAGTCGGAAAGGTTAGATATGAGTTTATCCATTGCCTTACTCACTGCCTTTTCCACAGCAGTTTCAATAGCCTGCGGTAGGTTTGAGTTCATACTGGAAGGGCAGCGCGCTGTAATACCAGAGTATCCAAAAGCCCTGTCTCTAATTATGTCAACGGCTTCTCTTCGAGAACAGCGGCGGCGGTCAATATCTTCTAGGATTAGAACCTCCCGGGAACGAGCGGAACAGTCAGAGTTGTCGGCGCAGTGACTGCCCCTTAGAGACAACACTTTCCGCTGTTACAGTACACTTGCTCGAAGGATCACTCTCTGCGCAGGTGCTACAACGAACGTTAGAGTTACATCCTCCCGCACTGTGGCCGAATCTCGAGGAGTTCTTGCACTGAATCGCACGAGAAGCGAGGGGTTCTGCTTGGAAGATCAGTGGCCATAATTTTATTTCTGATGGGCATTTTGTGCCCACATATGTCGCGAGGACAAATTCAGTTGGTACCCTCTCTTTGTCGACTAGGCGATTACACCGGTAAATTGAAATCACGCCTGCTCCAGAGAGCCTGTCTAGGGTCTCAGCTGGGCTCAGCTTGGAGTCGACTCCCCGTATAAGGCCTTTGGTATATGCAAGGTGAGGCAGAATAAAAGCAATCACCGGGGTAGCAGCAAAGGAGGTGACTTTTAGAAGATCCTGCACGCAGGTCTGATCCGGTGACCTACACACGATACCTCCTCGCCCAAATGGGCGCACATCTGTGATGGTATGGAAATGGTTTGAAGTTGGCTTAAGTTCCTTTTGAACTGCCTGAAGGTTTGTAAATCTGATGAAGCCTTCATCTGTAGGTACCAGTGCCACGGTAATGCTGTCAATACCACTGCGGAAAAAGGAGTCTAGCGGTAATTCATAATATGGCAGGGACGCTGACCAGGCGGATCGCGCCTGGCCAGGAGAAGTAGTCGACGTGAGCACTAGAGATATGGTTAGATGCAGAAACAGATAAACTATAGAATCGGACTCTAAGACAGAAAGTTAAAACCACTCAATCCTCAGCCAAGAACACCCCAGCAGGTTGAGCATAGGCAAGCTTGAAGGTGAGACTAGAACGGTCTGGCGAAGGATCTTGCCACGACAGAAAAGCCTCATCGAATGCCAGAGATCCCGGGCCGATCACGAGCTATGAATGCGCGACCCTTCTGGTATTGGCGCCTGCCGCTGTGCGCTCTGTAGCGCGGCTATTTACCTCATCCGCACCGGTTGCTGACGGCCAAAACATGGGTCGCCGCGCTTTTTTTTGTCGTCTGCTCACGCGACACTGAGAGAAAAGCAGCAATGTTTACGTGTGCATACACTCTAGACGATTAGAATGATTAAAAGCCTCATTTTGAATAAACTTAAAAGTATAATGACGATCATTTGCTACCGTCTGCTCGTGCCCAGCTGCGACAGAAACGTGCAGGTTGGTGCAGTTTGTACACCAGCGAAACGAGCTTTCTTGGTGCAAATTAACCATCACGACGGTGGTGTGCTGCGTGCCTTTCTGCGAATCAAGGCAAGGGAAGACTCCTGATGTGTCTTTTCATGAGTTTCCAGTGACCGAGGTCTGTGAAATATGGATCAAGGTGATTTCTGTGTCGTGAAAGACTATGTGTCTCTAAATGAGTAAGTTGCTGGGCTGATTGGTGGTGCATGACAGACTGAAACGCATAGTAGCGCAAAAAATAGTAAACCGACTACCTCAAAAAAGTAAACGACGACGCGCTATACTCACAACTGTTTATTAGCATAAAAAAGAAAAGATGACAAGAGTACAGATACGGAAACCATGTCACTACATGTGGTTATGCAACTAGGTTTTGAAACACACCCATTGTGTGAAGAATTAGTGTTGAATAAGTAATAATAAGTGCTGTTTTGTTTCAAAACTGTTGTGGAGTGTTTTTCATTGATTATTCATGTACACGCGATCTACATTTGCCGTTTGAGACGAAGGTATTTATGCGCAAAATTATCTGTATTTGGTTGTTTTTATGCGCACCGGGTGCCACGGACACTGTCAAATGTCATAGTCCTTGCCCTTTCTTGCCCAGGCAGTAAATGCAAGCCAGCTGAGTGTACTCCAACGGCTACAAGTCTACCATTGTATACACATATAGCTGGTATCATGAGTTAAATAAACATTTAGTTGCCAGCGCTTCTTAGAACTGTCTCCATCGTCATTCTTTCTTGTTTTTCACGCTGATACATGTGTTTGCACACGATTTGCGATACTATTTAAAAAATAATGCACTGAAACGTCAACTAAAATGCAAAAGAAGATTCTCAAAATCACACAAAATGAAATGATTCAAGATAGCCGCCACATTTACTCAATGCGTGATGAAACTCTTCTCTAACCGGTGGCAACCCGTGCATTTCCATGCATCAACCGGTGCTCAGGATAGATGGATGGATGGATGGATGGATGGATGGATGGATGGATGGATGGATGGATGGATGGATGGATGGATGGATGGATGTGGCGGTAACCTCTAGATAGGGTGGTGGCTAACGCCACCTAGCCGTAATACTTAGTGAACTAACCATTAGATTTATCTTTTTTTCTTTAAATAGTGAAGTTGAGGATTCGTACTTTGCTGTGGAGCGTTTCATTTTCACTTGTGCCTTGACTTTAGCCACCAATCAGATAACCTCCTTTTAGTTAAGTCTACCCGCTTAATGTCTATTTTGCCCCCCTGTCCCTAAACCCCAGTGCTTTGAAAAACTCTGCGTCATCATCCTGAACTATAGGGGGAAGCCTTTTACAGAACATTATCAAGTGCTCGGCAGTTTCTTCTTCCTCTCCACACGCACTGCATACTGTGTCTACTCCTTCGTATTTGCCCCGATATGTCTTGGTTCGCAATACTCCCGTCCTGGCCTCAAACAGTAGAGAACTACCCCGAGTATTATCATAGATCCTTTCCTTGGCAATTTTCTGCTTAAAAGTTTGATAGATGTCTAGTGCGGACTTCCTAATTATTCCAATTCTCCACATTTCAGTCTCCGTTTCCTTCACTTTCTTCATAACCAATAGTTTTTTTGGTTTGTCCACCTGCTGTTTTCTAAGTATTTACCAGTCAATTTCCTGGTACGCTTTCTCTATTTTGTATCGACATTCTTCATGTACAAGTAGCTGAAAACCTTCCTAGCCCAACGCTCCTCCCCCGTTTCTCTCAATCGCTTATCAAATTTTATATTGCTGCTAGCTTCCCTGACCTCAAATGATGTCCATCCCATATCACCTTGTACTCCCTGATTTGGTGTATTCCCGTGAGCGCCTAAAGCTAGCCTATCTATTCCACGTTGCTTAATTTCTAACTTCGCTTGAACTTCTGATCTCATGCACAAGACCGCATTGCGGAACGTCAGCCTAGAAACCATGACCCCTTTCCACATTCCTCTCACAATATTATACCTATTGTAATTCCACAGTGCCCTATTTTTCATCACTGCTGCATTCCTGTTACCTTTTCTCGTCGCGTATATTTTGTGTTCTCTTCGGTACTCGGTCCCATTGCTTATACATACGCCCAGATATTTGTATTCATCTGTTATCTCTAGCGTGACCTCCTGTATTCTTAGCTCACTACCTTTGTTATCATTGAAAATCATGACTGCTGATTTTTCCTTACTGAATCTAAAATCTAACCTATCTCCCTCATTACCAGAGATGTCCATTAATCTCTGAAAATCTTCCTTGTTGTCGGTCATTAGCACTATATCATCTGCGTACATTAATGCTGGTTGTGCCTGATCAATGAGTTTTCCTTGTTTGACTAAAGAGAGGCTGAAACCCAGTCCACTTCCCTCTAATTTGGCCTCTAATCCTTGTAGGTACATCATGAATAATAAGGGTGACATGGGACACCCCTGCCTAAGCCCCCGTTTTACCTCTGCAGGCTTGGATACCTGTTTTTTTCCATTTTTCAACTACATTGGTACCTTTATGGATATCCTTTAAAAGATTATTGACTACATGTTCCACGCCTAGTGTGTCCAGTATTCCCCACAATTTCTTTTGAGTCACGCTATTGCACGCTTCCCGAATATGCAAAAATGCTAGCCACAGGGGCCTCTGCTCCTTTTCTGCTACTTCGATGCACTGCGTCAGTGAGAACAGATTGTCTTCCAACCTCCTTTGTTTCCGAAACCCATTCTGCAGTTCCCCCAGCACCCCCTCAGCCTCTATCCATGCCTGCAGTCTTTCCTTTATAATCTGCATCGCCAGCCTGTTGACCACTGATGTCACTGTTATAGGACGGTAGTTGTTTATGTCAGCTTTGTCCCCCTTTTCTTTATAGATCATGCTCATCCTTCTATGTTTCCATCCATCGGGAACTTCACCATCGATTATTAGTTTGCTCACTGCCTCTCTCAAAGCCTGCTTAGACTTCGGACCCAACGTCTTTATCGGCATAGTTGGAATGCCATCTGGGCCTGTTGATTTACTACTAGGAACCCTTTTCTCAGTTCTTTCCCACTCTCGTTGTGAAAATGGAGCCATTGCACTACTTGATTCAACCTTGTCTATTGTGGTGCATAAAGCACTCCTTTGTTGAAAATTTTCTGTCACCTTTGTTTTCATATATTCGATAGCTTCGTCCCCTCCTAGCCTAGCACATTGGGCTGCAGTTATAAACCTCTGCTCTAATTTCGTCTCATTTCTTAGGGAGTTTAGATGGTTCCGAACTTTCGCAGCTGCGTTTGTATCTTTTTTATGTACTTCTGCCAGCCACTGAGCTCCCTTTCTTCTAATCTTTTCATTTATCAGAAGGGATGCATCCCTTCTACAGCTTAGAAAGGTTTCCCATTTCTTTTCAAAATTATCTGTCAGTTCACCCCGCTGCTTATCATGTCTGTGCTCCCTAGAGGCTTCCTGACGTTTTGCTATGGTTCTCTTAACGTCCTCATTCCACCAACTTTTGGGTTTGTGTCTTGTTTTCCGGGGTGACTTGTCACGCGTCTTAGCAAGCTCTAGCTCAAACCGTCTAATAAGATTCCTGTATGTCCACACTGTTTTATTATTCTCAGTGATTACTTTCTCAATTTGTTTAGTAGCTATTTCTACTTGCCTTTCTAAATAAGAATTTTCCTGTAGTTGCTAATCTTGTCTCCTCCCCACTTTCCCTGCTCTTCCAAAACTTAGCTTGATACGTTTGTGATCACTACCCAGACTTCTGGAGCCACCTTCATCTATGTGCATTCTCCTGAGCTTATCCTGCATCCTATTTGACATCAGTGCAAAATCTATAGTCGACTGCAGCCTTCCTACCTCCCATATTATTTGCCCTTAACACTTCTCGGTACTGTTCCAAATGATCAAATCAAGCCTTTCACACATATCCATGATCATTTTGCCTGTCGGGTCGGTATACCCATCTATATCTTCTATGTGCGCATTCATGTCTCCTAGTATAATTATCTCGCATTCTCTTCCTAACTCCTGAATGTCCTTTGATATACACTCTACCATTGCCTGGTTTTCCTCGCTGGTCTTTCCTCCCGTCCACAAGTACACGAAACCAAGGAGTGTCATTTGACCTGCCACTTTCTCTTTTAGCCATAAATGCTCCTTGCACTCCTGCTTGACCCTTTGCCAATCTGTATTTCAATGAATGAATGCCCCAATACCACCCCCTTTCTGCTTTCTTCTGTTCTATTACAATATTCCCACACGTATTCCGGATTGTTCGAAGTTTGTTTCATGTGCCTGAGATGTGTTTCTACAAAACCGTGTACCATCGGCCTCTCTTCCTTTAGTTGTTTTTTTATCTCTTCGCACTTCAGCCAGTTCCTACCACCCTGCATGTTAATATAGCCTGTTTCTGAATTGGCTCGGCACTCGTGGCTACGTCTATTTATGCCCCGAACTCTATCTTAGTTACTGGTGCCACTTTGGAATCTTATCTGTCCATACCACCTGTCGAAGAGTCTCCCTGGTTGTTTTCCTCGTTACTAGCTATCCGGAAACCGAAGGACTCGCTTGCCCTCCAAAAAAGCTACTGCGCGTCCTGCAAGTCACCAACCCACCTAATGACCTAGCCGCCCATCGAAGTGAATTCTGTCTCGTTGAAAACCACCCAACTATGCACCTCTCTGTTTATTTCAACCACCTCACAGCCTTTCTCTCGAGTCATCTGCCATATCTCTTGGTTTGCGTAGACAACAGCTCTTTTCAGGTTGCTATCACGCACTGGTACCTCCGGTATCGTGCATATCAGTACCTGTACCTTAGGAGAAGTGGCGCGCATGTCATCGACGCCTTTCGCCAATGTGGTTGCTAGTCCTGCTGTATCTTCTGTGCATCGATTTAAAATCGAGTCCCCGGCGATTATCACATGCTGTGACTTTTCAGCTGGAGCATCCTGCACCTGGGGGCGACTTGCACCTGGGACGCCAGCTGCTTTGTCCCCTCCCAGCCCCACCACTACCTCGCTGAAGCTGGGCCTTGCGACAATTGAACCGGCTGAACCCGTTTTTTTTCCAAACTTGCTTGCTCTTCCTTCTCCGCAGTTCTGGTTGCCGGTTCCCTACTGTTTTTTTTGTAAGCCGCTTCTTTGTTCAGCTTCGCTAGGGCTTCCACGGCGGCTTCAGTCTTTCTCCCATTGCCCTCGTTTTCTCTTGCTCTGTCGCCAACGCAGTCTCGTGCTCGGTGATTCTCATCAGCAGTTCACTCTGGGCAACCATCATTTTCTCCATTTTTTCTTCGAGCTCACATTGCCTACACTTCGCGTCAGCCTCTTCTCCATCCGCTTCTATACTTGGGTCCACTTTCAAACCCACTTCACATCCTGAACACATTACAGTCTTTTTAACCATGTCTTTCTGACACCAATTGTCCCTACACTCGATAATCCCTAATTTTGAGCCCTACACTACGAAAAAAAAGTCTAAGCTCTACTACAAAAATTTGCGTGTTCAATGTACGCGCACCTCCCCCATGGGGAGGCAAAAAACAACAACAAAAAGTTCGAACACACACACACCCGCACTAACTAATAAATAACTGGTGACTGGTCCCCGAAAAAACCGTACCATAAAATAAGTGCTACGAAGATTTCAACTGCTGCCTTATAATTATAAAGACAAGCTCAAAACATGCAAAAACACTTATCTGCGCAGTCCGTCCGGAGCGCTCAAGAAACACGTCCATCCACCGTGACAGCCTGAACCGAACACGCCTATTTGAGTGGCGCCACCAACGTAGTTCCGACGACCGCCGCTTCCTACGTGACCGCCGAACCCGGCAGGCACAGGAAATCTAGGAGGCGTTGGTAGTACTGAAAGCCACGTGCTCCTGTGCTCACTTTCAAAAACATTGCAACTGTATGTACATGGCCGTAGTTATGGTGGCCGGAAGTAGTATCTTCGCCTCATGCTGTGCGGGTAGCCGAAGCTACAGTGGCTGGAATATGATTATAGTACAGTGGCTAGAATAGGGAAGTGTGATGAGCGGCAAGCAGCACCTACGGAGCGCACTGAAGCCTCTGAGGAGGAGCCGCGTGGGTGCGCGCGCAGTCGTTTGTACGTTGTTTGCACGTTTCCGACAGGTTGGTCGGGCGCGTTCGTCCTCGTTTTTTTTTTATTCCGCGGCAGTCTCACAGCAATGCTTCCGTATGCACTCTCATGGCGCAAAATTAAGTCATTGCTTCGTCCCGGGGTTCACTACAGGCTACAAGTCAGGTTGTTCGGCGTTAGTAAGAACAAAGCTCTGCGCAGTGGCGGAGAGCGATCCCGCGCGCTGACAAGCCGCTTCAAGAAAACTTGGCTGTGTGCAAGCTGCACTTCGACGAGAGGTATGTACATCTCCCGGCGCTTCGAGCTCACTGTGAACGGCGAAATGGTCCGCATAGAAAGGGGTAGGCCCATAGGCGTGCTTGTCGTTCAGGGGAAGGGGGGCGAAGGTTCGTTGTAGTGTGCCCCCTCCCTGTTAATTCAGTGTATGAGGCAGATTGTGCGCCCCCCCATCCTTTTAGATGACTTAAAGAGTGCCCCGCTGCCAAGTCAATGTTTAGAGCAGATTTAGCGTCTCCCTCACAGGTGACAAGGGGGGGGGCGCTCACTCCCTTTGCCCCCCTTGTGCAGGCACCTATTGGTAGTCTTTTTTGTGAAGCTCTCTGTATTTGTAGACGCCCTTGAAATCCCTTTTTCAAAGTGGTTTTGCTACAACGAGCTTCACATTGACAGCTTGAAAGAGCCTGTTTTCTGATTAAAAAAACAAAAACAAAACAAAGATGTCACACTGGGCTGCGCACAACATTGTTCGAGCCTCACCGATCAAGTGAACACGTTTTTTTTCTGCTCACTCATTTGCGTCTTTACACAAAGGCACTCCACAAGGAGCGAGCATCTTCCCGTGAAAAGAAGTACCTGAAGCCCAGACGCGTCATCTGCTCTCAGTCCAAAAAAAAATGTTCTATGGGGTGCTTGGGAAATATAAAACATTTTTTTCTTGGGGTTAAAAAAAAAGACGCGCGACCAATGATCAAGTATGCATTGTTGTAAATAGATAGTGAGTCACTTCTCGGAAATGCCTTGGTTGACCAGTGTGCAGAAAATAAAAGGTTTTCATTAAAATACCACTCGGGATTCTCGTCCCTCTTCCCGCGAAAAGAAGTACCTGAAGCCCAGACGCGTCATCTGCTCTCAGTCCAAAAAAAATGTTCTATGGGGTGCTTGTGAAATATAAAACATTTTTTTTCTTGGGGTTAAAAAAAAGACGCGCGACCAATGATCAAGTATGCATTGTTGTAAATAGATAGTGAGTCACTTCTCGGAAATGCCTTGGTTGACCAGTGTGCAGAAAATAAAAGGTTTTCATTAAGATACCACTCGGGATTCTCGTCCCTGAAATGATGGTTCGCCGTAGAAGGCGTTGCAAACAGTGGCTCACAACCTAGTCTATCGTTTCACTCTTCTACCTCCGATGGAGGTGGAAATGTTGTAGGCCCGTGTGCTCACATTTGGGTGCACGTTAAAGAACCCCAGGTGGTCGAAATTTCCGGAGCCCTCCACTACGGCGTCTCTCATAATCTTATAGTGGTTTTGGGACGTTAAACCCCACATATCAATCAATCAATCACTCTTCTACCATTTCACATCAATAAAATGTTTCAGTGCCGTAACGCACTCACTTTCGGCACCCTGTCGACATTTCAGTTCAGTCGCGCACCCACGTAGGCATCCAGTACTTCCAGAAGCTTATTAGCATATTTTCTCGGTCGCAATTTCAAACCATGCATGAGCAACAAAATATATTTTATATGTTTCGCGTTGCCCGCGCGCGTGGTAGATTCCCGTCTCATACATGCGCAGCGCATCGCCAGCTTGGGTGACGTGCAAACGTGTGCCTGCGCCATCTGGAGGTTTCCTCCCAAGGAGTTACGCGCTAGCCGGCACGTTCATCACACTTCTCTATTCTAGCCACTGTAATTCTAGCCACTGTACCAAAGCTACAGTGAACTAGAAGAAGGCAGTGGGCTTACTCCGCCGCTCCTCTGACGCAGTTGGTGTCGTATAGAAGAGGTGGCGCCACAAGCATCTTCAATAGAAGCTTCGCCTGCAGAAGCTGCTCGCCGCTGGCTGCTCGTACAAGTTAAGATGCGCGTTTCTTAGATATGTGTAATAAACTTGCTTGTATTGACCTTCTTTTGACTGTACTGAGAGCGTATGTTGCTCTCGGGTCGCTATTAATTCCTTTTTTTGCGATAGATTTGCCGAAAGTCAGTTCGATGGCAGCTTATGCAGATATGTTTGCTCCTTTCTAGTGCGACGCAGTTAATGCTTTTTTTTTCTTGAGGGCGGGCGAGCTTTAGTTCATTGCACATTTTACGAGCGCTACATTTTTTCAGGCCACGTCGTATTTTCCCCGATATAGCACCTCGCCGAGCCCTAAAGGACAGTGTACAACTTAAAATATACGGTTTCATACAGTGACCAGCCGTGTACTTCGATCTAGGTGCACGTTAAAGAAACCCAGATGGTCGAAATTTCGAGAATTTGCCACTACGGTGTCTCTCATAATCATGTCGTGGTTTTGGGACGTTAAACCCCAATTATTATTATTATTATTACAGTGACCAGATATACGGTTACATGCTGCGTATACGTAACCTAAAATGCCCTGCCTTCCACCAGATAATTAGAAAACAGTGCACTTTCGCTTTCTAGTCGAGCTTTAACATGCAGACGTGCTGGCAGAGTTTGTACCTTTGCTATGGTGAAATGAAATGGTAGCTGAAGTATCCTTTGTTCTAATTCGGTTGTTGCACATGGCACAGTAGTTTTCTCGGGGTTTTATTAACTATATTGTGACGGGGCGAGGTCTAGATAGCGTCCACCGAGAATCGGCAGCCGAACAAGATGTCTGCGTTGCCTCTCGCGCAAGCACCTAACACACAGACGTCTTCTTCATCTTCGCAAAGTGTCACGCTTGCTCCTGTCGATGATGCACCGTAACACCACTCCCCTGCGGCGGAAGCGAGGTCACTGCGCTTAGTACGGCGGCGACGAACGAGGAGGGTGATACGGTTTGAGTCTGGCAACGTGTACAACGTCTGTCTGGAGTGAGGGGGTCGAAGAGGCATTGTTTAGGGGTGCGATCTCGTAGTTCACGTCACTAAGTTCTCGTAACACTTTGTAGGGGCCATGGTAGTGTGATAGTAGCTTTTCTGATAAGCCGACTTGGCGGTTTGGTGTCCAGAGAAGTACCAGAGATCCCGGCTAGAAGTGCACGCTTTGGTGGCGATTGTCATAGTGGTCTTTTTGGTGCGCTTGCGACAAGTGCAGCCGATCACGGGCAAGCTGACGGGCTGCATGGGCTCGAGAAACGACAACGCTGGCGTACTCAGTAGACAAGGGGGCAGCCGAAGGAAGAAGCGTGTCAAATGGCAATGCTGGATGTCGGCCAAATAGCAAATAAAGCGGCGAATAACTAGCTGTGTCGTGCCGTGAAGAATTGTACGCAAACGTGACAAAGAGGAGTGCTTTGTCCCAGTCACGGTGATCTGGCGAAACGTGCATTGACAGCATCTGCGTCAGCGTTCGGTTAAGACGCTCGGTCAATCCATTTGTCTGTGGATGGTAAGCGGAGGTAAGCTTGTGCTCAGTGGAGCAGGCGCGGAGAATGTCATCCACAACACGTGAAAGAAAGTACCTTCCTCGATTAGTAAGCAGCTGCCGCGGAGCGCCGTGATGAAGAATGACTTCATACAAGAGAAAGTCAGCGACATCAGTGGAACAGCTTGTCGGCAGTGCTTTAGTGATGGCAAAGCGTGTGGCGTAGTCTGTGGCGACTGCAACCCATTTATTTCCGGAAGTGAACGTAGAAAACGGGCCCAACTGGTCAAGGCGAACACGGAAGAATGGTTCCGTCGGTATGTCAATGGGCTGTAGCAGGCCAGACGGTAGCACAGAGGGGCGCTTACGGCGTTGGCAGCGGTCGAAAGCAGTGACGTAGCGAACCACAAAACGATACAATCCGGGCCAGAAAAAGCGACGTCGCACACGGTCGTATAGGTACGAGAGACGCCTAGGTGACCGGTTGTAGGTACGTCATGTAGTTGTTCGAGAACGCTGGTACGCAGGTGATGGGCAAGCACGAGTAGTAATTCCGGGCCATCAGCGTTGAAGCTGCGACGGTACAGAATGTTGTCGTGCAGTTCGAACAGGCGAACGGAAGGGTCTGTTGGAGCAGAGGTCAGACGCTCGATAATGAATAGTAACGACGGGTCACGTCGTTGTTCGGTGGAGATATCAGCCAAAGCGTGGATGGAGAGAACGCAGGGGTCTGAATCAAGGTCTGTCAAGTCGGGCGTTTCAACCGGATAACGTGACAAACAGTCTGCGTGTGTGTGCAGGCGTCCCGACTTGTAGTGTACAACGAACGAGTATTCTTGCAAACGGAGCGCCCAGCGACCGAGACGTCCAGATGGATCCTTTAGCGATGACAGCCAGCAAAGAGCGTGATAGTCCGTAACAACGGAAGAAGTT
The DNA here is from genome assembly GCF_043290135.1 of Rhipicephalus microplus. NCBI lineage: Eukaryota > Metazoa > Arthropoda > Arachnida > Ixodida > Ixodidae > Rhipicephalus > Rhipicephalus microplus. The sequence goes on along the minus strand of NC_134707.1, from coordinate 111,292,285 downwards.
TGGCCATACAGGTAAGGCCTTAATTTCGCCACGGCCCACACTAAACATAGACATTCACGCTCAGTGATGGAGAACTTCCGTTCGGCAGGTGAAAGAAGACGACTGGCGTAAGCAATCACGCAGTCCTTCCCATGCTGTCGTTGGCCAAGGACCGCTCCAATTCCATGGCCACTGGCATCGGTCCGAAACTCTGTAGGGGATGCAGGGTCGAAATGGGCCAGTATTGGTGGCGTAGTCAGCTGATAGATAAGAGCCGAAAAGGCGTCCGCTTGCTCTATGCCCCATGCGAAGAAAACATCCTTCTTTAGGAGATCAGTAAGCGGTCGCGCAATGTCGGCGAATTGCGGACCAATCGACGAAAATAGGAACATAGCCCTACAAAACTTCGGACGTCCTTGGTTGAGCGTGGTTCAGTAAATTGTTGTACTGCTCGCACCTTTTCGGGATCTGGTTGAACACCATCGGCACTGACAAGGTGGCCGAGTATGGTGATTTGGCGACGTCCGAAATGGCATTTTGCAGAATTGAGCTGGAGAGCAGCTCTTCGAAAAACATCCAGAACGGCTGACAGACGTGTTATATGGCTGCCAAAGGTAGGTGAAAAGACGATGACATCGTCCAAGTAACATAAGCAGATGGACCACTTATATCCTCGGAGAAGGTAGTTCATCATGCGCTCGAAAGTTGCCGGCGCATTACACAGTCCAAACGGCATGACTTTGAACTGGTAGAGGCCGACGAGCGTAACGAAAGCGGTTTTTTCACGATCCATGGGGTCGACGGAAATTTGCCAATAGCCGGACCGAAGGTCGATAGACGAAAAGTATTGGGCCGCATGGAGGCAGGTGAGGGAGTCATCAATCCGAGGCAAAGGGTAGACCTCTTTGTGGGTCACTTTGTTCAAATGGCAATAGTCTACGCAAAAGCGCCTGCTGCCATCGTTCTTCTCAACCAGCACGACTGGAGAGGCCCAGGGGCTGGATGATGGTTCTATTACGTCTTTAGTAATCATTTTGTCCACTTCATTCTGAATTACTTGGCGTTCCTTATGAGATACGCGATATGGCCGCCGCCGTATAGGACTGGCATCACCAGTGTTGATCCGGTGAGTCACTGCAGTTGTTTGGCTGAGAGGGCGGTGGTCAAAGTCGAAAACGTCTCTATATGATGTTAGCAGACTACGGAGGCTGGCAGCTTGCGCTGCAGTGAGGTCGGGAGCAATCATCTTGTTAATGTAATGTGCAAGCAGAGTGTAATTTCGGCCAAGACAGGGGGATGTAGTGTCGGTGTCGAAACCAGTAACGTTGCAGCTGTCAAGTGGAGATAGGGTGGCCAAAGACATGTCTTGCGGAATAACTTGGGTCGATAGACTCACGTTGAGTAGTGGTATAGCCACTGTTATATTAGCGACGGCGACAACAGTGTGAGCAAGGGCGACGAATCGGGCCATCAGTACGTCGACTATAGGAGTGAAAGGTAGTCACCATCGGGCATATGACGTGAGCACGACAAAGTGACATATGTAGCAGCTTGCGGAGGCAAGCGAACGTGGTGACGAGAGCATAAACGGGGAGAATAGTCAGATGAAAAATTGGCAAACTGTGGCAGTTCAAGCTGAAGAGCACCAGTGGCACAATCAATGAGTGCAGATTGACGTGACAGGAAGTCCAAACCAAGTATTAGGTCATGAGGACACATTTCAATGACGGCAAACTGAACTAATGTAGGATGACCAGCAATGGACACACGGGCCGTGCACATCTCTTGAACGTCAGGGGTCCTCCCATCAGCGACGCGAAGTGTGCGGGAAGCGGCAGGCGTGAGCACTTTATGTAGGCGTCGGCGAAGGTTCGCGCTCGTTACAGAAATGTGTGCTCCAGTATCTATAAGGGCAGAAATAGCCACACCGTCAACGTCAACGTCTAACAAACTTTGTCTCGTCGGAAGCGTCAAGAGAGGATTTGTGGAGGGAGTCGAAAATACAGTGTCACCTCCGGGCGCTGCACCGTTCAGTTTTCTGGGTAGGCAGGAGCGGGGTGTAATGGGGATGACGGCCTCGAATCTGCGGTGAGCGAGATGACTGACGACGTCCTGGAGGCGAACGCGAATGACGACCATGCGGTGACGGAGACCGGCTGTTGAACCTTCTGTAGTTGTTGGGTGGAGAAGGCTGCGCGGCAGATGCGACGCGGGTGCTGTCCTGTCGGTAGTGAGGTTGAGATGAAGTCCGAGGTGGCGAGGACCAGCGGTAATTGCAGTAACGGACGACATGACCGATACGGTGGCAATGAAAACAAATTGGTCAATTGTCGACGGTTCTCCACGCAGCAGGGTAGCGAGATCGGGCCGTCAACTGCTGCTCGTGATAGGACGAGGGTGGACGCCATGGAGCTCGCTGCGCGCTGGGCAAAGCAAGCACCGAGGGAATACCTATGCTGGCGAGTTCTTGGCGGACGATGGCTTGAACCAGGTTAGCAGTGAGTGGGGTCGTGTCACTTGCAGCTGTGTGAGCCGGAGCCGAGGCAATGGCTTCAAGTTCACGTCGTACAATCGGGTCACCTGATCAGATGAATCTAGAGGTGGCGGCTGTGTTCTTGCACGGTCTTCGCAAGACGACGTTGCAGCCGAATTCGGACGGTGGGTAAACTTGCTGTTAATCCGCCGGCTCTTCGCTTGTTCAAAGTGCCGACATTCTTCTATAATGGCGTCCACTGTAGAAACATTTTTGCAGATAAGGAGGTTGAATGCGTCATCCGCGATCCCCTTAAGAATATCTCCAACCTTGTCAGCCTCCGGCATCTCGGCATTGGCTTTGCGAGACAACGATAACACATCTTCTATATAGGAGACGTAAGACTCGGTCGAGGTCTGCGCCCGAGACGCGAGCATTTTGTTCGCGGCCATTTTTCTTCCAATCGGCTTTCCGAACAGGTCCAACATTTTCTCCCGACACACTGCCGAACTCCCAAGTTCTGTTTCATGGTTCTCATACCACGATTTGGCAGTTCCCCTGAGATAGAAATAACAGGTTCGTCAGCATAAGAGTCGGGCCCCATCGGTATTGAGTACTCACACGTTCGTACTCTGCCAGCCAATCTTCAACGCAAACTTCATCTGGGTCGCCGGAACCGCTGACCGTGCCAGGATCCCGCGGGGGTTCGAGCACGAAGGTTGTGGTCGCAGAAGGAGATGTAGCTACCGCATCATCTCCGGCCGCAGGAACACCAGGAGCAGATGCAGACGCCGTACTTTCCGTCATCGTTGTGGAATGACCCTTCAAACGACGGCCTCTGCGAAGTTTTGTTGCGAGGCGGTTACCCAGCACATCTACCAAATGTGACGGGGCGAGGTCTAGATAGCGTCCACCGAGAATCGGCAGCCGAACAAGATATCTGCGTTGCCTCTCGCGCAAGCGCCCAACACACAGGCGTCTTCTTCATCTTCGCAAAGTGTCACGCTTGCTCCTGCCGATGATGCACCGTAACAATATTTACGCAGATACGTTAGGCCTGTGTACAAGCTTGTGTTCCTGATATGAAGCTCTTATTTTCAAAACTGAAGCACAACATTCAACCACAGATGTAGACACACTTTATTCACTTTGCGCGCAACGGCTCAGCTTCAGCTGCTTGGCGCTCTGCCGCTTTCCTCCTTTGTCACTGTTCAGTCTTTTCACATAAAGAGAAAGAAGTGTAACAACGTAAAAACTAATTACTTTCGCTGTGAGAGTAGCTTCATGCACACTGCAACCAATTTCGATAGAAAGTCTGTGCTGAAGAACTGCCAGCATGTCCATAATGCTGTCAGAGTGCAGCTCACTCTGGCAGAAACAATCTGTGAAGATATCTTCGAGCTTTTTCATAAAGCAGTACAGCTGACTAGAGGGGTGGATAAGGCCTCCTTGGTGACAATAGTTTCTTAGCCAAGCAGGCTGAAAATTTTCACCCCGTGAGGTCACGGTGAGCTGCTTGATGCAATCTTGGCATTTTGTTTTAGCATTGACAACGCATTTCCGTGCAAAATAGTCCAAAATATGGTAAATGAGCTTGGAGTCTCTTCTGATCATGTGCTGGTTATGGTCATTTGAAGCCTGTGGGTCATCATTATGCTGATGTATCATGATTTTTTTTGTTTTCTTTTCAGCTGCAGTGGTAGCAGCAGTTTTACTGCCCTCCTCTCTATCAGTTGATAGACAACTGCTTCTGCGAGAACTGCTGTTGTGCAAGAGCTGGTTACCACTTTTAGCCGCCACGCTCACCCAAAGTTCTATTGATGGCGTTGTGAGCGCCGCCACCCGGGCGAGGAGAAAAACACACACTGGCGACGTTTGTGGAGGGTAGCCGAAGCTACAATGTTTGAAATAGGATTCTAGCCACTGTACCGAAGCTTAGGTACAGCGAACTAAAAGAACTCAATGAGCGGAGGGCCCCGGGGGCGCCGCCTTGTTTCGCGTATCACAGTGAATGGAACCCGAAATGGTGGCGCTGTCGTCGACCACTCTTGAAAGCTACCGGTGCGGGCATGCACGGCTACTGCATTTCGTTCTGGCTTTTTGTTCTGCGTGATTGCGTTTCGTGCCTGTACTTATGTGAACGTGGCCACATGCGTCAAAGTGCAAAGCAACGTCTCAATCACTGCTATGCTACAGGCTGCAGCACAGGATATGCGCGAACTAACAGCGCGAAAAAGCTGTCAATACTCAAGGTGCCTGCAGACCCGGAACGGAGATCCACGTGGGAAAGAAACCTACAGAGGGCCTACAAGCCACAAACCGCAGACTGCGCGGTACGTGAGCTGCATTTTGAGCAGCGCTTCAATGTCAGGGACTACGTACACCACCTAAATGGTGAGAAAGTTCGCATTCCACGTGGAACGCCTGCGCTCACTCCAGATGAACTCCACACAACTTTGCCGAGTCTGCCAGCTTACCTGAGCAAGCAGCCCGCTCGCAAGAGGAATGAGCGAAAAAGTAAGTGCAATGGCGAAGTCCCGCTACGAAAAAAGGCACGTGGGGAGGTTACAGAGGTGACAGGCGCTGACGAACCTACGAACAGCAATGAAGTCTGTGCGGCCGCGACTGCCGCTGCTGTGATGGAACTCAAAACGCCTGGAAAGCGCTGGACGCTACATTAACTTCACGACACAGACGGAGTATGTTTTACTCCATGTTCCCTCGACTCGCGGTGGCGAAATTGATGCGACCGAGAAGTTCTTCACGAGAATGAAGTCACTGATTGCGGTGATGACAGCAAGGTACACAGCCGAGGCTCTCAGACCTGACTCGGCAGGTGAGAAAAACATTAAGAAAGTGCTCAGTTTCCTGGACGCCTGGGAGCGCCATGCAGATAAAAAGAAGTTTCTCAGCGAGTCTAGTGCTGAGAACTTAAGAGTCACTTTAACAAGTACTCTAGAGCTCGTTCGCTGTTTGCGTGAGCAAGTTGGATTTCGGCACTTGTTGACATCCAGGCTGAGCCAAGATAAAGTAGAAAACTTATCCGGAATGGTGAGACTTTTATCCGGCTGCAACTCTCACCCGACGCTACAACATTCTCCTCACAGTCTCTCTTTTTATATTTTTGCACGCAGTGTTGCAGGCGAGGATGCAGTAGGCGATGTCATCAGTTCTCATCTTGACGTTGGGGACAGGGAAAAAACCCCAAAGCAGCAGCTGATCGACAAAATGAAGCTTTGCACGGAAAAGCAAGCGAAAACTTCATATTACACGTCATATTATACACCGTAGTAGGCAGCTGCAGCGGCGGCGCTGCCATGGACCACTCTTGAAAGGTCGCCCTGGCTCTCCTCTGTAGTGTACGTAGCACACGAAAACGTGACGCGTGTTCGGTTATGCAATGCCGCGGTTTTAACGTAATCAAGGCTGGGTTCACAAGTATTTTCCGGTTACTTTATAACCACATTGGTGAGTTTAGGCTGCCCGCATGATTTCGGGCCTCTCAGCAATAAAAGCTAGTAGCAGACGAAAGCCAGTCTATGCATTTCAACTTTTTCTTTTTTTGCCCGTAATGAACCATTCCACGCAATGTGGCTATTTCGCGAGTACTAAATTTTGCGAAACAGTTGTTATTCGTGAAACCAAATATCCATGTGATATTCGTTATTATGAAAAACACGTCGTATGCATTACAAACTATCAAAAATCAGACACGAAAGCAGACAATGCGCAAAGGAAAAAAAAAGCGAACTCCAAAGCGCTCTTAATGACCCACACGATTTTATTGCACGTGTTTTTCATTTGCACAAAAATTATTCTTGAAGCTTCAACGCACAAAGCAAGCAGTGTAGAATCACAGCTAAGTTAGTCTGCATAGCTTGAGGTGTTGTGCTGCCTTTCTCTTCGGCCGCACAGATTTCATTGCTGTTCGTAGGTTCGTCAGCGTCTGTCACCTCTGCAACCTCCCCACGTGCGTTTTTTCGTTGCGGGACTTCGTCATTGCACTTACGTTTTCGCTCATTCCTCTTGCGAGTGGGCTGTTTGCTCAGGTAAGCTCGCAGACTCGGCAAAATTGTGGGGAGTTCGTCCGGAGTGAGCGCAGGCGTCCCACGTGGAATGCGAAATTTCTCACCATTTATGCGGTGTACGTAGTCCCTGACATTGAAGCGCTGCTCAAAATGCAGCTCACATACCGCGCAGTCTGCGGTTTGCGGCTTGTAGGCCCTCTGTAGGTTTCTTTCCCACGTGGATCTCCGTTCCGGGTCTGCAGGCACCTTGAATATCGACAGCTTCTTCGCGCTGTTGGTTCGCGCGTATCCTGTGCTGCAGCCTGTAGCATAGCAGTGATTGAGACGTTGCTTTGCACTTTGACGCATGTGGCCACGTTCACATAAGTACAGGCACGAAACGCAACCACGCAGAACGAGAAGCAAAAACGAAATGCAGTAGCCGTGCACGCCCACACCGGTAGCTTTCAAGAGTAGTCGACGACAGCGCCACCACTTCGAGTTCCATTCACTGTGACACGCGAAGCAAGGCGGCGCCCTCTCCGCTCATTGCACTGAGTTCTTTTAGTTCACTGTACTCTAGCGTAAGCTAGAGTGTACTAGAAGCTCTGAGTGGGACGAGCAGCTGGCTCTGCGCGTGCATTGCAGCGAAGCGCGGTTCGTTGACAGTTGGCGTGGCGGTGCTGCGGTCACAGTGGATTCAAGATTGTTTATTGTCTCTTTTTCATTTTCACCAAATAGATGCATGAATGTCTGGATCCTTAGCCTATTGGATAGTAATGGATCCATTAAAAACATAATACAAATGAATCAGGGGCTATGTATGTACAACCACATGTTTGGGGGTAAATGTAGTATATACAGGTGTTCAAAACATTGTCCATAAAAAGCATGTGTATGAATAGGAAAGACACATTCAAGATAAATTACAGTGTTAAAAACAAACGCTCGGTTTATACAAAAACTATGAATAAGACAGCTGTGTATAGTTCTCATTGCAATAACACACATACAGAAGACCACACGTCAGGACTGCAGTACATCGTCATGGGTAGAGGCTGCAAATTTTATCGCCGTCCCCAAAACAGCAGCAGTAGGAAAAACATGTACAAGGTATTATAAATTGATGTTATTTTCAATTTTTTTATTTTTTCCCCTACTTTTTGTTCTTCGATAAGCTGGATGTTGCGTGATGCAAGAAAAAGTCTTTTAAAGCCTGATGTACCCTGGTTGATTGTAAAACGGATGACGGGAGATCATTCCAAACTTTAACCCTGGCGTACCTGAGACGGCGTTGTTCGTATGTGTTATGAGAGAGAGGGATTAAAAATTTGCCTTCGGAGGCAGAGCGACTACTTTTACCTGGTGTTTGGAAAATAGTTCTAGGAAAGGGGAAGTTGTTACAAATTATTTTATATACCAAGAGAGTTATACGATAATCTCGTAGCGTCAGCACGGTGGTGGTGGTGTTCGCGCGTGTTGCATGTGTTCCAAGCAGCTCCAAGTGTGTTCTCTCGTCGAATTCTGCTATTAGCCGCGTTGGCACGTAATGTGTACAAAAGCGCTTCTGCTATGTATCTCTGTGTGCTACTGTGCTGCTGTGGGAGCCTCGCATGTTCAAATCAGTGAGTGCCGACGACTTCGGCATGCCTAAAGCTAGGCTTCGCCATTGCTACGCGCCAGGTTGCCACACAGGCTATGCCGGCGTCAAAGCAGAAAGGTAGCTGTCACTTTTTAGCGTTCCAAAGGATGAAAATAGGAGAAATGTCTGGGAAAGAAACCTCCATCGCAGCGACAATGCTGTCGAGGAAAACTGAGCAGTGTGCGAGCTTCACTTCGAGGACCGCTACATGCTGCGTGACTACGTCCACATCACTGACGGCGAAGAAGTGAGGATTGCCCGCAGTGTGCCTGCGCTGACGCTAGACGCGGTGCCTACACTCTTGCCCAAGGCTCCAAAATATTTGAGCTCGAAACTGCCTCCTAATTGTGCCCATCGTAAACGAAAAGCGCCTACAGTGCCGGGACCCCAGAATGGCAAGAAAGCCTGCACGAACACGCCTGTCGACGAGGACTTTGAAAGTCAAGACGACGTGCACGACGTGTCGACAGCATAGGTCAATACAGAAAACTTGCGCGAACTGAAGACTCCGTCTAAATATTGGTCGGTACACCAGTTCCCTGGCTATGAAGGCTCAGTTTATACATTGTTGAAGATGGATACGTGCTCTGCCACTGTCACTTCAGAGAGGGCAGTCCCTTTTCATATGAGCTTGATTGAGGAGGCTTGCTACAAAAAATTTCTAATTGGAAAGGTAGTCGCTGAAGGATTGCCAAAACTTTACTGCAGGCAGAGGAAGCCCTTCTTCAAGCATCAACTAGCCCCGCCGTGGTGGTCTAGTGGCTAAGGCACTCGGCTGCTGACCCGCATGGCGCGGGTTCGAATCCCGGCTGCGGCGGCTGCATTTCCGATGGAGGCGGAAATGTTGTAGGCCCGTGTGCTCAGATTTGGGTGCACGTTAAAGAACCCCAGGTGGTCGAAATTTCCGGAGCCCTCCACTACGGCGTCTCTCATAATCATGAAGTGGTTTTGGGACGTTAAACCCCACATATCAATCAATCAATCAAGCATCAACATTTCTGATATGTCCAGGTGCACTGAGCACTTCGTCTATTACCAAAGAGGATCTAACGACGAAGCTGCTGGGTCAAACAACTGTGTTAGATGGCTTATTCTACAACAAGAAGTGTGCAGGAATGACGGCTGCTGAAGGTAAACTTGGAATAAAAGTAGCATGCAAAGTGGTCTTCTTTTAAATGCATCAGCTGTTCCAGGCTTCCCAAAATGTGAATGCTTCATGTATTCTAATAGATATTAATTTATTTCTGTGCAAATAATGATAGAAATATATTTTTGTTCTTCTATGTGTACAGCCTCGTGACATGATCAGAAATATGTAAACCAGAGTGATCCCTGCACCACGTACATGCTAACGTAGCTTTTACTGCATACGTATGTAGTGTGATGGCTATCCGTCACCCTAATGAGGCTCATTTGTGAGGAAAGAGCACTATTTCCTTGGTCGAATGCATCTGGGATACTACATGTCTTGTTGTTATAAAGCTTGCATGCAACTTGCTGCTCAAGTCTAGGTTTGGCTGCACTGCATATGGATTGATGTCCTGCTTTGTAATGACAATAACCTCATACATAAAAATCTTGATGGTCTAGAAACGCATAGTGACAAGGGTTTTTTCGCCACTTTTCTAAGGTTCTTCACAAAAGAATTGAGGATAATTTGTAACACGTTGCTTTTATGTTGTTCAGGAGCACCATGTCTACCATGTCGCTACCTACGCAAGTCCCTGCACACACGAATATCTCGGAATCATCGTCACAAAAGGGCCATCAAGGTAGCGCAAAAGCTCATTTGCGCATTACAGAGGCAAAGACGCTTGTGTCGGATATTGTTAAGCTTAAATGGCCAGATAGAAAGAATGAATGTTCAAAATGCCAAAATAAAAGTAGAAATGCTTGAAGAGAAAATAGCCATGCTACCACAAAAGCAGCGAGAGAGTGTGCGTTACTACTTTGCAGCCTCAAAACGCAAGAGTACCAGAAGCATGCAGTTTATGAGACAATGAATGTTCGAATGCATACTAATGAAGATGAAGAGCCCCAAGCTTTATAGGCATATTAGGAAGCGAAATATTCTTGTACTTCCCAGCAACACTACACTGAAGAAGTACACAGCAGCATACAAGACAGGTTTTGGTTTCTGCAAAAAAAATGTTGGATACCTTAAAAGTAAAAACAAGCTCAATGGACACATCAAACGTCATGGTGGACTTCTCATTGACGAGATGAAGTTGTCGGAACACTTGTCTGTTGAAAAAACTGGTAAGCTGCGCGGCTTTGTGGATTTTGGACCATTCACGCCTGCCAAGAATGCTAGCCTTCCATGCGACCATGAAATGGTCGTAATGTTTGTACCGTTTGCCGGAAAGTTTGCCCAAATCCTGGGAGTTTTCATCGCAAATGGAAATGTGAAAGGGGAACTTCTGTGCAAAATTCTTGTTGAGGCAACAATACTGGCAGAGCAAGCGGGACTCTTTGTACACTTCGTGACATGTGATGGGGCCACATGGAACAGGAAGATGTGGACCCTAATGGTCATTCAAGGATCTGCCAGCAAGATAACATGTAATGTCAAGCACCGTGTTGATTCAAAGAGGGAACTTCATTTCCTTTCGGATTTTCCACATCTGATCAAGTGCCTTCGTAATTCCCTGCTGAAGGACGGCTTCAACACACCAGATGGACGGATAAGGCTCTTTTCTCTTTTTGTGAAGTTGACCTTAAGTTTGGGAAGAGGCTCACCATGGCTTTGTTTATAAATGCAGGTCTCCACATACATCGTCAAAGAAGCCTTCAATTATGACAAGGATAACGTGATGCGAAGGGCAATGTCACGGTTGACCGCTAGTCATCTGGATCCAAATGGATATGAAAATATGCGAGTCTCTCTTGCAATCAAGCTCTTTGGAGACCATGTGTTGCGTTGTCTATACCACTACAAAGGCACTATAGAGTCAAGTTATGGGAAAGCAGCCATAGATGCGTTAGAAGCACTCTTCAGGTATTTCGGTTGATTCAGTAACAAATATTACAGCCTACTCAACTGCTAGGCTGCTGCTGTTTGCTTTGTTTTCGCTAATCTACATACTGATGATAATCTTATGCTGCTTTATGTGATTTATTTGTTTCAGAATAATGAATGAACTGATTCAGGTCATGACGTCTCGTTTCAAATCAGAAGCACTGTGTCCCAACTCAAAAGGAGCTGCTGCATGGTCAAACTTCTTCAAGTACATCACAAACTGGGAGCAGCACGCTGTCAATGGTGTTGGATTTATCAGCAAATCAACAGCTGTTGGCTTCCGGGTGACGCTGTCTAGCGTACTGTCATTACTGCAGTATGTCACGAAGGAGCTTCAGTACCAGTACCTGATGACTGCAAAGCTTAGCCAAGATCCGGTAGAAAAATTGTTCGGGATTGTGTGGCAGTTATCAGGCTGCAATGATCATCTGACACCAGAGCAGTTCCTGATTACGGTCAATTGCCTCAGTTTTTATAGTTCGGCAAGACCAGTGAGTGGTAGCAGTGTCGAGCCAGTGGTGTTGACTGCACTTCTGGGCACTGGGGATGCACAGCTACAACAAGCAAGCTTGCAAGAAAGAATTGAAAAGCAGATGGCACAAGGCGATCTCGGCAGTTTGGACGATGCTGCCTGCCAGGAGCCGACTTTCCCTATTGAGCATCACAGCCTCGCGCAAAGAAACAGCAACTCTCGTCTGGTTTACCACATGGCAGGCTATGTTGCCAAGAAGTGTATGAAGATGACTGGGTGTGATACGTGCCGCACCCTCCTGCTTGTTCCCGCGTCAGAAGGCACAGCGGATACACAGTCTGCATTTACAAGTTTTTGCGACAAAGGTAAATTGGTCTATCCGTCAAAAGAGCTGTTTGAATTCGTCAACTACCTAGACGGCGTCTTCACGGGCTGCTTTATCATGAACCGCCTGCATGCCGACAGCATTTTGGACATGCTGTCACTTGTGATGGGCAAGGACAAATTTATTGGCTGCGCTGCACATGAAGCCGAAGTGAAAGCAAAGATTGTGCGCTTCTACATTGTCACTCGTCTGCACTTTTTAATAAAGAGTGTAAACAGGGCAAAAGAAGAAAGACGTAAAATGGCACAGTTTTTGAAAGTGCGCAGGTGCACATGACATCACAGGATTAGTCATAGCGTCAATTTCTGAGTAGCATACATTTGGATGTTGTGAATAAACAGATTGACCTGCAGTTGCTTGTTCTGTTGACACGAATGGTCGAAAAGTTTGTAAACTTGGCCCAGAGGCAATCTATAGTAAAGTAGGACCTTCTGCTGCAAATCTGAACCCTTACTCATTTTCTCCTGATGATACAGGTTATGCGATCCTAGAAACCCTTGTTTTCAGCCTTCAATTCTGTCGAAGCACTTCTCTCAGGTATTCACACTCGCTCCGCGCTCGTTCCTACCTTGGTAGCCTAACCATAGCATTTCTTATAACATTTAAGCTCCACATATTTTTTTTTTCAAACTCTGGTTAAAAGCACTATATTCACATAAGTGTTAGCACTGGTAGTTTGTTTCTGTGTAGTGCACTCTCGTCATATCTAAGTAATTTCGCGAGTGGTCGCTGTATGCTCAAAATATTGTAATTGCGATAATGAAAGAGGATAGTGAAGCATTAAGGCATGTTTGAGGGGTGTACAGAAGTGCAAAAAAACGTCAACGGCAGCGATCACTCTTGGGCGTTCAGAGTGGCTGATGACGGCCGCTGCAAATTTTTATTGAAAAAGTTGTAGAGCATTGGTGCTGTCTTCACTTCTGAACTGCAATGGCCGCCATGGCACTTCGGTGATTCGTTTCCTAGAGAAATGTGACCCAATCAGTTGGTTGGTATCATTGACGCATCGCTGTCCGTGTTCTAAAAAACACAGAAAATACACGGCACGCATTCGTTGGAAAGCCTTGTAAGACACTTCGAATTTATTCTTTCTTGTTTTCTTCTATACTTGGGTTTGTATGTAGATCCTGTAAATAGTGAAACACATGGCGAAATGCGAGAACGCGCGACCGATGCGCGTTGGCGGCACGCTTGATAGTGACCTATTCACCTCGCCCGCAGCGCCCCCTATTCAATCAACGACCGCCGCCTCAGCAAGGGCACTCCGTTCGTCCCACTCAGACCATTCTAGTACACTCTACGTAAGCTGCGGGAGCACAGGGTTCCTCGGAGGTGAATACCACGTATATTTAGACACGGCCGGACTAAACTGCACCTGCGCGCGTTTCTTTCTTTTCATAAGAAGTGAGCGCGCAGGTGCAGTCTAGCCTGGCCATGATTTGAGGGTCAGAGTTGCAAGTTGAGCTGCGCAGTCACAGTACCCCAATCCATGAGTTATTATAGAGTCATTATAATAACTATATGTCCCAGCTAAGGGACCTATGTACTCGGGAACGAGATTTTCACGCACAACGAAACGCCTTCTCTGTTACCTCCGTTAAGGATCGCTGCATTGTCGAAATCGGCGATGTTGTCGACTAGTTTCTGTACGGCAGCTACCAAGACAGCCATCGCGGCAGTGTTTTGGTAAACAACACCATCGCTACACGCCACGTTGTCCGTTTGACCAACTCAGCCTGCACTTGCATCTTCGTTTTGGCAGTAGCCGCCGCGCTTTAGTGTCGCGGCTGCACTTCCTGAACCGGTGCTGCGCGCCTGCAGCACCGCTGAAACACTTTTCAGATCTAGTGCAGACAGTGCAAGCCAAATTGAAGAGACAACTTGCATCAGTGTCGAGGGTTATCATCCTCGCAAGCACTAGCATGAATATCAGACTACCGCTTCTGGTGTTGCTGATACCCATACTGCTGTTGGTATCACTATGCAACTGTAAACAATTTAAGTAAAACATCTGCGACAGCTCAACATGTATCGGCGCGAATCTCTAGCGTCATTTCGCAACGTTTCCCTCAATGCATCTTATCTCCGCATGCTTCTCATAAGATAAACGTACCACCGCGTGTACCTGGTAACATGAGTGTGCGCCCGGGGGTTGGAAGGTCAGGGAGTCAAAAAATCTGCCCCGAACAATGACGTAATGGGTATCGAAGGGAATGCTTCTTGCAGTAAGAACAGTAAGCATGGAGGCGATCCGGATCGCTACTGTGCGGGAGAAAACATGCAAGTTTATATGACCATATGCAACCTTATTTATTGCAATAACGTATTAAAATATGTTTAGTTGTATATATTTTTGAAGTATCTTTAGTTACAATTCTGTTACGTGAAATTTTGCTTAAGAACTGCAGATGATGTCGAACTGCCATTTCAAATTTCGAGCACTCCGCACACATTTCGAACGAGGCGTTATCTGGTGGCCTGATTGCAAATATGACCGTGGTTCTTCCATTGGGACCATTATGCATACTACTCCATTTAGCACACCATGGCTTTACGCACGCATTTCACGCGCGCCGTTCGAGAGTTCGCAGCTTGTGCTTGCCGGTTTTACGCGCGTGCCGACTTGTCATGTGTGTTCTAGGACCTTTCACCGCAACTCAGGATTAACCACACTTCAGATTTTGTAAGCGTTTTGTCATTGTTTCGTGAATGCAAGCTTTCCTTTCACTTGAAGGCTTAGTTGTGCTGCGCTGCAAAGCTGCTGTGCCATGTGCTTTTTTCGTCGCTGCCGTTGCTACCTTTAACCCAGCAGTTATGTCAGTGGCTCTTTTCTTCTCAACAACCACTGGGTACCATGCTCATGTGAAGCTGAGTCATCGCACCTGTTTAGTGCAGGTTTGGAAGCTCTGCCGTGTACAGCACGGTCGTGTTGCCGGTAAGGCAAGTCGACCTCATGTTTATTCCTAATCGCATTTCTTCTGTAGTGCTAGAACCGGTGAAGCCAGTAAACACGGTAACGGGATGGCAGGGCAGGAAGTCTCAGTGGTAAAAGCGGCGAAACCACTCTGTCTTTTGCTGTGCTGTTACCTCGGCGGTTTTGTGGCATTGACCTTTCAGTGCCTGTCATAGAAAAAAGAAACCTACCAAGGCAATATTCCCATCACCAGGTTTCTTTTTTGATAACTTGTTACAACTTACAACCAAATACGGCAGGGGCCTAGCCAGAAAGTTTTTTCGGTGGTTGGGGGCAGAGCATCAGTTTTTCTTTGTGGAATTAGCATCAACAGTAGTCTGAGGAAATTATGTACATGTATGTAAGTCGTGAGACTACCCCCTCCCCTCCTCATTTGTATGTGCTTGTGAAGAGAGTATGGAAAAGAGCAGTAAACTGCAGTAAATCACCGGTACAGTGGCCGTTTGGAGCAGTCGCCTCCCGTCGCACCACTGAGTGGACTAGTTTTCAAGTACCCATAATTGCGACCAACTGCCTGATTGGAGAAGACATCGTTAATCATTCATCTCTGTTATGTGTAGATGGCATAGTTCTTGTCAGCGTGAAGAGCGCTTCACAAATCGAGGACGGCTCTGCCTACAACGTGAAATGAGAGTGACTGCATGCGTTATTTTTCCGGCAGACTTTTTAGCGGCCATGGTTGACATTACAGTTGCACTGTGACTTGATGTCAATGAAGTACTTCGATCGCAGAGGTTTCATGATGCAATCTGCGGCGGCAAGGCAAATCATCTTGAAAAATGTTCGCGAGGTCTCAATCTGGAATGCACCTTGGACAAGACTATAGCTACTCACTTAAAAACAGCTTGTTTGCTGTGTATATTCGCTAGAAAACTTAAACACGCACCAAAACGTGTAATGTCCTTTCCTCTTTTTCGTTTTCGCATCTTTCGTGGCTCTGCTTCCTGAAACGACGGCGTTGCACAGGGTGTCTTCCGTTGTTTTCAAGCGTGCAGCCGTCATTTCCCTTTACGTCAAGAGATTTCTAACTGTACAGAATACTCCACTGCGCAGCATTGATATGCCATGCATAGACTTTTCTAACTAGTGCGTGCATTCATGTTTGCAGAACTTACGGCGCAAACAGGAGCAGCATCGTACCACAAAAAATGTCATGTGAACCATTCTCTAGTGATGAAGGAATGGAGTCCGGTTTTGGTCAGAGCATAGCACACCATAATATATTTCTCAGAACGCGTGAACTGCCAGCGCATGCAACACGATTTTACTTACGCTATACTAGGCACCATTCCTGTCTGACGGTTGTCTGTTTCGGACATTCTTATGCGAGGCGCTGGAATTTCGCTGCTTTTATCGAGTCCTTCACATTCGTTCATGTTTGTTTAATGGGACCAAAATGCAACAGAAACTACCGGCCTTCTGTAAGGGTGTAATCAGAAATGCAAGGCGTTTGGACGCAGATTAAGATACTGGGTGAGTGCGACTTCACTGGTACCTGAAGGGAAGTGGAGGAAATGTGTACCCGCGAGTCTTTCCGCCAGGGAAGAAATGAGCCCTAGTGTTTAAGGTGGAACTTCACTAGCCAAAAAGTATCGTCGGTAATGTCGTCGTTCCTTGCATTCAGTGTCACTGCCGGAACATTGGTGAGCTTCTTGTTTTCTAGCAATGCGAATTCACCCCCTTGAAATACGCTGCCTACACATATTGCTGGGTATTAGTGCTCTGTGTCAATCAGCACCCCTTTATGAGACTCGATTGCCACGCTAAAATGCGGCAAGCTAACGGTTGATAATTATATTTTAAAAGGCAACGCTGCACACTCGATTACTGACGGAAAAGCTACAGCAGCCGAAGAAGCGGTTCCCAGCTGTAGTTATGTACTGCCTGAATACGACTCATGCGCCGAAAGAATCACCTGAAACCTATCGGATCATGATGCATGATTTGAAACCGCAATTCCTCACAACGACATAGGTCTTTACCTGCTTAACGGGTCAAGATGCCAGGAGTTGCAGCATGACTAGACTAGACAAAGTTTGCTAATGATGACATGCAAAGCTTGTGCTGACTATACGTTTTTAACGGTTAGTAAGCGAAAACTGAAGTACCAACCGCCCTGTCAAGAATTGTTTTCCTGGCTGCTGGTGTATTGCAACTATCAGGAGGCATCAATATGTTTGTTCTTTCGAAAATAAAGTTGAGGTAAGGGGACTCTTGGTGCAAGCTCTGTCTTCTCTCCGTGGACATGTTGCCAGAACGCGCTCGCAAGTTTCAGAAGCCACGAGTGCGACGACCACAAGACCACTGTTCTGTACGAACATTTCTAGAAGCACTCAGAGAAGAGTCATCGTTAAAAAGTGGAGTCATTAGTTCAAGCACAAAATAGACAGCTATTGAAAATCTGTGTTTTAGAAAAATAAATCTGCTAAAAAATAAATATGTTTCAGTTTCCATTAGTTCCCCACATGTCTCCTTAATATTCAGTGTAAAGGAAATAAAAGAAATGCCTAACAACGTTTTGCAACTGTAACCTTATTTTTAATTGTATATGAGCCCATGGTGAGAATGCAACCCCTAGAAAAGCTTATTGCAAGCTCTGAAACACGCTTAGGCAATCACAAGCTATGAGAAGTTTAGAGTGATTAAAAAGCATCATTATGTCAATAATGTTTAATCCAGATCTGCCTGCCCGTCTGCACAACCTGCAAATAAAACTCTGGCTTGAAGTGTATTGGAAGTCCCCTTTTGAAATTTGCGCTGTTCTTGTGAGATCTGACTTTTTTTGTGGCATATGTGTTTTTCAATGTTTATATTTTTTAGCTGTTTATTTGTGGTAAATTAGAGTATTTTTCGATATGAGTGCTTGTTTGTTGTGATCAGTTGTTTACCTACAGTTCTCCCAAATTAGTTGTGTTAATGTTATTAGTGTCCTGTATGTTTAAAGTTTAGCATTGGCAATTCTTGATACTTCAGTGCATCCAGTGATGATGTGTGAACCTGTTTGCATTTTATCGCTTTCAGTGTTCCAAGAAGAGCTGAGTGGTGGCTCCTGTTAAGAGGAGCTTTGTATATATAAAGCTAAGAATGATGTGCTCCCGTGCTTCCTAGATTTGTTACTAATTTGCCGTGCACTGTAGCTAGGTTTCTACTTGGTGGTGGGCTTTTCAATTCACCTTGACTCTTTGTAGGGCAGTGCTACAAATGTATGTTACTTTTCACCGTTTTTAACAACAGCAAATAGAATTGGCTGGAATGGCCACCGTTTCTACCAGTCGTGCAGATTACCAAGAACTATAATGAGACTATTTCAAGTTATCACTTCGCTGCGAATGTAGTTCTAACAGCAAGTTGGATTTTGCTCATGTCTTCATCATTTCTCACTATCTGTTGCAGTGGCCTAAATGAGTGCCTTGAAAAGATCACTTCAATATGTCTTTATAGTGATCCATTTCACACATTTAATGATGAGAAATCCCGGCTGCGGCGGCTGCATTTTCGATGAAGACAAAATTTCTGTAAGCCCGTGTGCTCAGATTTTTGTGCACGTTAAAAAACCCCAGGTGGCCGAAACTTTTGGAGCCCTCCACTATGGCGTCTCTCATAATCATATGATGGTTTTGGTACGTTGTATTCCACATATCAATCAAACAAGCAACCATTTAATGATGAGAGCCTAGCGCACCTTTTCAAGTGCAGATTTTATCTGCTCTCATTATTCAGTTTCCTTCATGAATCCCTTTTGGGACTTGATTTTGATTATGGTGGTATTCCCAATTGGGGAGGTATCACACTTGAACAGTTGGACATGAGCAGCATATCAATTTTTATTAAAGTGGAAGGTTGATTTGCATAAGCAGCATCAATTCTAGTTCGCTTTAGGAGCACCTAAGTACTGTAGTCTGCAAATCGGGTAAGCTAATGTATGCCTATCGCCTACATGTGGATTCAGCGTAAATGGTCAGTAGCTATTTCTGTAGAAGATGCCAAGATCTCCAGTGCATTGAAAGAATAAGTAAACAGCACCATTAAAATTATGACTATGTTATTACTGAAATTTTTCTATACCACCTGTAAACATTGGAACACATATGTACCACTTTTTATGCTATATTTGTAAGATAGTGGTACATAGGTGTACCATGCTTTTATTGGAACATATTCTGCTGTATTTCTTGAAAATGGTGTGAAGTACCTTCCCAAGTGATCATAAATGTTTTTTGCAGATACTAAGCAAAAACTCTTATTTCAAAAGTGTCTCACAAAGCTTTAAGAGGTAAAAAATATTTCTAGAATGGTCAATCTTTACGAAGCTATACCGAACGAAGTTGCTTTAATTATCAAAGACAAGCCATCCTTTTTTACAGCTTTTAATTGATTGATCAGATATAGATTATGTTTAATTATGAGCGCCTACTCGTGAAAGTGTTAAGTTTATCAAGATGCAGAAACAGTGGGCAGCTTTGGATTTATTTTCACAATGAAGGCATTGTACTGCATTTGAATCTACATTCTAGAT
The DNA here is from genome assembly GCF_043290135.1 of Rhipicephalus microplus. Classification (NCBI taxonomy): domain Eukaryota; kingdom Metazoa; phylum Arthropoda; class Arachnida; order Ixodida; family Ixodidae; genus Rhipicephalus; species Rhipicephalus microplus. The sequence goes on along the minus strand of NC_134707.1, from coordinate 111,272,818 downwards.
TAGAATTTTTACGCCTCGTCCCTCCGTGTAAAGGTTGCAGTGGAATTTTTTTGTCCGTGAGAGAACATGTAACCCTGAAAAGTCAGTGATGGGAAGGACCATGTCTTGTGTATCAACGAATTACAATCTCACAGTACCGAAAACAACAACCTTAGCACGAAAAGATGCTTATTAAGCAAGAAAGCGTGCAAAAAGAAAATGTGGTTGGTGATGGAATCTACTTGGAGATACGAAGTTTATAATCGGTGACTGTTTTATATGGCCATCATTCTTTTGCCAGGGACAGAGTGATCACTACTGCTTTACAAACATCTCTCACAATTGGAACAGCGAATGAAGCATTCATTACAAATTAGAGAGCCTGAAGCCCAGGAGGTTGCTGCTGAGTTGCACGCCACTCGGCTAAATGCTTTCATCTTGTTGTTCGAGCAGTTCAGAGAGCAGACTTGAATATCTTGCACCATTTTTAAGCAACTGTCGAAAATGTGAAAGTACAGCGCTGCTTTAGGAAGTCGGTTTCCACGTCCCATTGCATAGTGAAGCCAGGAGTGGGTAACAGAAACTGGCCTTTGCATTTGCCATGCCCCAAGTGAAAGGCTTCGCTAAGTTGCAGACTAAAATGGAACTTTGAAACGTTAACGTAGGTAGCAACTTCTGAAATGAGCTCAATCTCAACTCGATAAACCCTGTATTTTCATCATTTCAATTAGGTTCTATTCAAAAGCATACCTTAAGCATAACTTAGGCTAATCCTAATATCTGTTTGCGTTTTGTTGTCTTTTTGTGTGTGCGTGCCTATCTGTGTGTTGTGACCATTGACAGGTCGCCATAGATCTTTGTTAAAGTTTTTAGTAGACTAAATGCAGTAATTGCTGTGATGTACCTTGCGAAATGACATCTATATAGCTCCTTCAAAATGTTTCATTGTCTTTTACATTTTGATCATTGCATTTGATAAAGTCTAGAGGTGAAGCGGAAAAAGAAGTATAATGGGTGTTATTGAGTAAGTTCTGTTTACAGAAATATATATGCCTGTTTAATGCCGCCATTGAATTTTTTTAGTTTTTCAGTGGTCTTTGTGCAGGATGTTCTCCCCTGTTGATGGGACCTTGAAAATCACATTGTAAAGTATGTAGTGCTCTATCTGATTTGCTGCAAATGGGAATTCGGTTTTATGCAATTTAATAAGGAATTGGCTATTTAAATGATGAACCTCAATCAAAACAAAATACAAATGAATGAATACAGCATGCTCTAACTGGACATGCTCTTCTAGAGTGCATTTCATGTAGCAGCGCTCTTAAAGCTGATAGTGATTTCTCTTTTAGTTCATTGTTTCTCATACATTGTTATTTTTCCACCTTAAGGTGCAAGTTGGCAAACCTAATGGGAATCTGATGCCTCTGTTGGATGGAAAAGATTTAGTGTGAACTGCATTTCTTGTTTTCATTGCATCATTCTTTCGGCCTTCTTTTGGTGGTGTCTGCATTTTATGTAAAGTGTGATTTCATTGATCTGTTTTTTATTGAGCTCACATGTCTGTGCATTTCATAGAAGTAACATCTTCGAACCTGCTCTAAAATGGCACTGAGAAAATGAAGACGAATAACTGTGTGACCAATTTTGAAGCCTGAAAGAAATTGAAAAGCATGTGTTCTAGCATGCTTTTCTAACATTCTAGCTTGTTAATATACTTTATTGACCCTTGAATTATTTATGCAACATGAAGTGGCATAAATCTCGCTTTTAGATCATTTAGCTTTCTTCAATTTTACATTCAGGCTATATGGGTGATATGTAAAAGTTAGCGAGATAATATACAATATGTAGCTCATACCACACGCTTTCGATAAGCAACCTAATCATTTGTTTCTTGTAATTTATGTTCATTTGAGGGTGTGAAACATCTCTCCTAATCAATAATAAGATTTATGCCACAGATTGGTGACTCTTTGAGTTCTAGGAGTTGTATGGCATATTTTGCTGCCTGCTCCTAAAACACCACTAGCTGCTCGAGACTGGCACGTTTCCTGCTACGAAAACACTCGTGGCTGCTCCGAAGTGGTAAATTTTCTGCTTCAAATGTTGCTCCCAAAAGTACAAAAGTGCAATGTCACTTCCATCACTGCACAGGTCTTGTGTACAGAATCTGTCATATAAGCCCCGATAAACATAAGCAAAAACGGCAGTGTACAGGTACGCGTGAATAATTGTTCTTCTGCAGAGTCGGTAAACCTGAGGAATAATATTGATGCACTGTCCCATCTGTTTCATGTGCACTGGAAACGGGAGCAGTAGGTGTTTCGGCTATGGAGTGGGTCACACTGGCATTCCAAGGAGGGCATGTTGACCTTGGTTACGATTGATTAAGGTTCCTAGGTATTGGCTGCGACCTCTCGCGGTAGTCCTGGGTGGTCCAACAGTGGTTCCTGCCCTGGAGGCCGGTTGGCCATGATTCCCGGGACAGCACGCCACCGCTTGGGCAAGACGCAGCACACATACACCTGCTGAAGCTGTGGTTTGCCTTACCTTCTAGTCCAATTGCTTCGATGGCAAGAGAGTCACTGGTAACATCTTTTAAAGAACCTACAGGCTTTGACTATGACATTCATGTCTCGAGGAGTCTCATGGTCACTGGTCGAACTTTGAAGCCCCCCGTCATCTAGTGTAGGCTTATTCTAGCTCGCATGTTTGCTTTTAAGTCACGAAGGTTCAAGGCCTGTCCGTGGAGTTTGTCACGCAGCTTAATATAGCAAAGACAAACTATGTCATATTTCGTGCTCTGAACAAACAACTTAGCCGGGAAATAGTTCTAACTTTCCAAGGGCATGAGTTAACCAGGGTTAAAGAGCAAAAGTTTCTTGGTGTCTGGTTCCAAGAGCATCTTTCGTGGAACGTTCATGTTAATAATTTAGTTGTTGAACTCTCCCGAGCTGTTGGCTGCTTGTATAAAATTGCACCCTTGATACCTATCTGGTTGAAGCAAAACCTATATAATTCATTGTTCTACTCTAGACTATGCTACGGAATACTGGTCTGGGGTACCACTACAAAAACCAACTACAATAGGATTATTCGTCTACAAAAAATGATATTGCGCATTTATGAAAGTTATCAGGGGCCATGGTACCAATTAAGCACGTCACCGTTATTTTTAAAATATCAAATGCTTCAAGCAAACAAAGTTTATGACTTCAAACTACTGCAGTATATACATTCCAATGCACTATATCTAGACGACAGCAGCAGTAATGAAGTCCCATACGACATGAGACTGAAGAGAAGACGAACATTAAAAACCAGGACTAACTATGGTACACAAACAACCAGCCACCAAGTACTAATGATCCTGAATAAGCTAGAAGGTCATATTGAATTCCTCACGACTAGAAATGCATTTAAAAATAAGGTGAAGGAACTGTTACTTGCACAGGCTTTGAGAGAATGACTATTGCAACACATGTGTGTGTGGGTATATGTGTGTGTATGTGTGTATATATGTGTATGTGTATATATGTGTATGTATATGTGTGTATATATATGTGTGTATATGTGTGTATATATGTGTGTATATATGTGTGTGTATGTGTGTGTGTATGTATATATATGTGTGTATGTATATATGTGTGTATGTGTATATATATGTGTATGTATATATGTATGTATATATATATATGTATATATATATGGATGTATGTGTATGTATCTATGTATACTATTGCATTCCATGCGTTTGATTGAGCTTGATTGTGTGCTGATATCAATACTCCTTTTGTTATCTTATGCCTCTGTCTATTAAAAAAAAAAAAAAAAAAGAAAAAATAGCACAGTAACTATGTGGACGTACGAATGCGAAAGACTTTGTATTCCTAACGCATTGTATATCAAATGTGTAACGATTTTTTTATATTTTGTTTACTGCCAATGAACTACTATTATGCCATGTAATATGATGTTGTAACATGTTACGGGTACCGGGGCCCCTGTCAGGCGTTGCTCGCCTTTAGCTCCTGTACCTTTCTTGAAGTTGTCAAGATCAAATAAAATCTTATTCTTATTCTTATTTGCCATTCTAAGCAGGTATTTCGTGCACATTTCTTGTTTTGGTTAAGAATGCCAAGCTTAATAAAAATGGGTCCACCTGGTGTCACATGTGAAGCTATGCACTAAAGACTGCACCCACAAAGCTGACCTTCTGCATTTTAAAGTGCATATGACCCACTCTAAGTTTAAATAAGCGTTTTTTTTTCTTACCCCACCACCCTTCCTTCTGGCACTATTTCCTCTTAGCCACTCATTTCTTCGTAAACACATGGACTTTGTCAGTGCAAAGTGTGAAGCATATCAGGATTTCATGCTTTTCGGCTTTCTACTATTAATTATCTCCACTATTTAGTTGAAAATGTACAAAACGATCTGAACTCAGTTGCGCAGAAACGGCAAAGCGACTGCATGGTTAAAGCGAGTCAGACACAACTTACAACTAACATCTCGTATTTCGATCAAATGAAAGCTTATTTCATCATGATGTCACATGAACCGACCTCTGGCATCAGGGATTGTGCCGTAGAGACTGGAAAGGCCAAAACGAAACTCAATTGCCCTTTGTATTTTCGGAGGTCGTTTAGGGTCGATTAAAGTGTGAAAAATGCTGATGCAGCCTTAAACCTGTATGCCTCTAGCTGGTGTTTCACATACCGTCAAAGTAATACCTTCAGAGTATTACCCTCAAAAATAGATACCTTCGGAGTATTGCATCAGGAACCACGAACTATCTAAAATACTGACTGAAGCTCGGGGGAAGATGGAAGCTTGAAGAGATGAAAATTTTGTGAGTGCAAGGTAAAGCTGGAGGCGATGTTCAACAAGTGGACTTTTAATCTTGCCGCAGCCGTGAAAAAGACAAGTCAAATTGTATCAAGGCTGGCTCCACAAGCACCAATTGTTCACGAATTGGTTCTCTAAAGTATTTACAGTGTATGGAACAGAATTTAGGTAGTGAGTTTTTTTAACTTGCAGTTTTTATTGCACTCATTCATTCTGGTTCGGAGATTTAACTGAAAACGACAAAACTAGCAGATTCAAGGGACCCCTGACGCCAAATTTAGAAATTCAAGAGTCTTCTGTTGTTTGATTGTCCAGCATGCGTGGGCACTTCTGGCCAATTGCGAGGGACGAATTTTTCAAGATGTTTTATTTGGTTGCAAAGTAAACTGTAGGACTCATCCAAGTTTTTAGCCCGTCGTGACATTGGTACTGGTATTACGGAGACCTTTCACATTCCCGTGGACGTTCCATGACTAAAGCGACTATTTTCAGTGTCTGAGAAGATTTTCAAATTCGCACAGTACTCTGACGGGCACTTGACGGGTACTATGTTCATAAACCCTAACATTGTGTTGTCATAGCATGGCACGTTGGTCAAAGCAAGTATGACCCCGAACTTGAACAGAAAGCGTTACAAACTCTCTTGCTCTTTTGTGCCTTGTAGAAAGGTGTGAGGTACACCCAAAACGCCAAGCTTTTCTTTTTTTTCATGAAAGGAAGCTCTTGCCATTGATGAATAAATTACCTTCTGCCCCTCGTCTAATGTTATTTTCAAATAGCAGTGTGAAGGTAATAAAAACCCTTAACTTTTTGTAGGCTCCTAAATGGACTTAATGTTCGTCAATGCACTCTTGTTCAGCCAGTTTTGAGCAGTTGCGATTTGAATTGTTCTATGTGAATGATCAAAAGTTTGTTTTTATAATCATGTAATTTTCAGATTAATCTAACATGGTATAGTTGTAGAACTTATTTTGACATCAATTTTATATTTGAATGTATTAAAAGGAACAAATAGACCTCTTCTCCCACATGTAACCACTTGGTTTCAATGCATCTCAGGGCTGCTGTGCCATGAAACGTCTTTTCATAGGAAATCCGTACTGCTGCAAAGCCACGCTTCAGCACTTAAGTCATTCTTTTTTTTAGTGTCTTGAATTTGATAAGTACTATAGGAAATTTTTATGCCTAATGTATTTTTCCGTGTACAGTTTGCATCGTGGTACTGTACAAATCCTGCCGCCATTTGAATTCACTTTAAAATTTTTTGACACTAATTGGTATTGACTTTGAATCTATAGAGCCATAATTGCTCGAGCCTGCTTTCAAAACAGAGTATTAACGAGTATTGTAGTTTGTGGTAGTTGGAGGGGGGGGGGGGCTCAGAGTGCTTGGTTTCTTTGTAAGTGTGTGTGTGTGCGTGCGTGCATGCAGTGCACAGCTGTATTAAGACCGTTTCGTGAGGAGCGTGGCAATCGATGAAAAATCACCCGCTTCGTCGACAGGATCTGAGGAAAGAAGTTCTGGAATATGAATCTTACTGATGAAACAGCTGCTTTTTCGTCCTCTATATATTCATTTCAATTTTCAATTTAAAAACGTTTTGCAGAGATCTATGCTTTCTTTGGCCTAATATTCTATTGGATTATTTTGTAGTGCCTGATGAAGAAACGGGGCCTAAATTCCCCTTCTTTTGTTCTTGTTGTAATGGCACTTCCGATTTTCTTTCTGACATGCCCCACCTGACTTATTGTTTGCTAGAAAACATTAGAGGAATAGCCGTATCAGTGACATCCTGACTTAAGCATTGCCACCAGTACAACATTTTTGAGCAGGCAGTAAAATGAAGCGGCTGCAGCTGATCGCATTTTTTTGTAATCTTCTTGTCCAAACAGTTGAATATGCCTTATGATATATGTTTAGGAAAATATGTTTGTGCTAATGTGTGAGCACAAACCTGGGCTGTCACATCTGAATCGGAAATGTTACATGTGTGCCCAAGAAAACCTTGTCTTGTGCAACTTTTCATAAGTGTTTTTGCTGTAATGTAGAAAAGCTGTGTGTGGCCGAAATCTTTTTTTTCTTAGTGTTCAGAAGCTGAGCACTGTGTACCGATTTTCAAGAACACAAGCAGCTTCATACGTGAATGCAGGTGCCCTTAGGGTTATCCATTATTGCCATTTCTTCTTTTTGCTTTAGCTCTTGATTTTACAACAATTTGAAAATAGAGTAATGATTCAGTCTTGTATTTACTGTCTAGAATATGATTGCTATCTTCTTTGAGAGATCGTTGGAAACTGGTTTGATGTTTGTTCATTTATAATTTTCTTACAGCGCCCTTGAAAAAATTTTTCAGCATGGCCAGGAAATGCTGCCGATGGTAGTCGTGGCTCTTGCGAACGTATGAGACACGTTACGTGACTAGGCAGGGAATTTACAAATAAACATTGAAGTCACTTAGGAAATGCTCGCTCTTCCTGTGGAATAGGATGCCACATATTAAAAGCCACTGCTTCACATATCTAACAGACCGGCCGTTGGCTAATTTGAACATCGTGGATGGCGTAGTTATGATGGCCTCTTCAGTGTGCTTTGATTTACCTTCACCTCGACAATCTGCAGTGCAGGAAAGTGAGCGATGTGCAGTGTTTGTTGAAGGAAAACAAAACAAAAAAGTGATCTATGTGACATACAGTCACAGCCTCTTGCTCTTTTGTCATTCACACCTTGCCCCTTTTTTCACCCACTGTGTAGCTTCAGTGCGCTTGCTCAGACGAAAAGATACAGAAAGGGCTTAGACTGTGCAACTTACTACCTTAACTCGTTCAGTACATGACGGATAATAACGATATTTTTCTGCGGTTCAGTTGTGAAGCAATAAACTCCAATAGTGAAGGCATTTGATGATTACTTGCAAAAGCGTTGCACGACAGGCTAAAGTCTCCTGCAGTAACAAGTGTTGATAATCAGGTAAAAATATATGTGTTTTGATGACCCAAACGTGTCATTCGTGACATGTAATGACGACTCAAAAGGAAAATGAAGATTGTATTCTTCGTAAACGGGAGGATATAATGTTGTTCCTCGACTCACTGACATGTGTGGGTGTGCTTTTTTACGCCACTATATTTGTAAGCAGGGTTGCCAGGTTTGGCTATTTTTGAGGCCGGTGGCAGCAGAAGAAATTTTTTGGCAACCTTTAGGTTACCTTTGTGTTGCCTCGATTTTAACGGGACCTTTCAGTATTTTGAAGCGTCGCAGCAGATAACTTTCATTGATGCAGCAACTATGGCGATCAAGTTGTCTGTTCAGCTCCCAAAACTAAATTCGGGGCTTACACTGTACAGAAGAGAAGACTTTCGAATGCCTGGGTGAGCTTCGGGAGAAAACAGCGACACTGCTGGGTGGGGCCCTGTTTTGCAGACAACTTATTACTGTACGCAACTTCAAACTTTAATTGTCAACCACGGTGTTGTACCAGCTACAGAGCTATATTAAATTGCACATTACGTTCCAGCCGGCATAATCGCATAACAATGCATGTTAAAAACACCAGATAGTGCAGAAATTTCAGAGCCCTGTGCTGCAGTGTGGCTTTTAAACATATTGTGGCTTAGGAACGTGAAATTTAGGTGTTGTTATAATTTTCAAATTGTAACTGAAAGTAAACGGCACAGTCGAAAGCACTTTGCATCGGGGAATTCTTGTAGTCCTCTACATTTCAGGTAGGATAATCAAAGAATTGCCTGTGTTACTTTTTAGAACTAGGTATGGACTCCTGCTCAAAAATATTTCCTACACGAACTAAGTCATCGTGTGAGCAACGTCTGTGAATGGACTACACTTTATGCTACTGTTGTTTAGAGCACACTCGAGCAGTGGTATTTTTTTTTTGATATCGAGAAATAGGTAGTGAATTCGGAAAAGTTGAGCAGTACGTGCGAAGGGAGTCTAAGTTCTGCAGTAGCAGAAGAAACATTGTCATCAGGCACAAGATAAATACGAAAGGGAAATATTTATGCTTGAATTTCACATAGTATGATTTCGAAAGAGTCTTTTTGTAGTTGTGTACATGTCCACCGTGATGCTGTTGAATTTAGTCATTTAGATAAAAAAAGATGCAGGTGTTTTTTTACGTGCACAAGGCTGCTTTTGGCTACTATTTAGCTAGTATTTCTAATTTTACGGTTATTTTCTGCCTTTTGAATCTGGCAACCCTCTTTCTAACTCCGCCACTGCTTTCCCCGAGGTGGGATATTGATTATTCATAATATTATAACATCTTTGCCCCCCCTCATGTATTTTCTATATATTTGTATCACTTGTTTCAGTTTACATATTCGGGGTTTGTGAACTATTATGAGTGTTGTTTAGACATGTATTTTTTTCTTACAAGACACAACTTGTCATGCGCGAGGTTAATGTGGTAGATTGCATGATAAACATTTCTTAATCAGTTATTTCATCGCGGGAGAGTCGAGTGTTCTATTGAAGGAAGCATTTATGTGCTTCTGTTTCCCCTAGTACTGTTTCTGTGCTCGCTACTTTTATTCCTGTTGTTGTTTTTTTCTTTTGGATTATCAAGAGTTTGGCAACGTCTTCACATAGAAAAAGTTCAACATACAAAAGGTTCAACAGCAAAAAGGGAATGACTGTCTCGTATTGCTGAAAATTTATTAGTTCTATATAACTCACCTAGAGCAGATCTCAAACACTTTCCCCAACAGTTGCCCTCTCACCCTTCTTTCATTAATTGCTAATGATGGTATAAAGCATATACACGGTGGCACTAAATACATCACTCATACCTTGAGGAAGATGAGTCCACTTGTGAAAATATTGCCCGATGGTCTGCTTGTGTGAGTACCACGAGTGGAAGAGTATGAAAAGACCTGCTTGAGCTGTTACTTGGCTTGTCTACTGAATGAGCCTATCAAAGCAAGAATGTCATTAGAAACGTGACAAGATTTGCTCGAACACCCAACTCTTTCTTATGGATTTTTTCGTCACTCCTTTCCTATGGTATTTTGAGATATGGAAGTGCCAACGAAGTTCTATGTGAAGTGAGAAGTTGTATTAAGCTGCCATTTTTACTGCCATTTTCTTTTGACATGCTCAGTTCAGTGAGGAATGCTTTTGAATGCTGGCGCAATATTTTATTGTTGACGACTCTTTGATACTCTTTTTCCTGAAAGAGTTATGTCGTTGCCGGTAAATGGGGAATCGTGCAGTAAAGACAGAATATTCGCCTCGTTTAGATGTTGCAATGTTACTTTTTATTATGGGGTGTGTTACTACTACTTTTCCGGTTCCGTTAATGCTGGCACCATTAGGAGTATATTTATTGGGGTTTAAATTATGATCAGTTCTATGTCGAGTTTATAAATTCGCACTCTTTGGGACTGTGTGCATGTATTTTCACTTTTATAATATCTACTTATTGGTTTTAAGTGCTTTACTTACAGTCTTGTTGCATACATAGAATACGAGAGCTTTTTTACTCCAGTTAAGCTAGTAAAAATTTGGTTTCAAAGCAGGTGCAGCATGCCCAGTGCACTAAACAAGACACCAGGTTCTGGAAAAATGCATTGGTAATTCTTTCTTGGTATTGTGATCCAACAAAATCTTTGGGGTGACTTTTTAATGCTCATTTATGCTGTAATCTTGAGAAGTTTTCATCCGTATATTTGATTTATGCTCTATTCATGGTGATCAGTGAGCTCTTCGTATTCTAAATTAGGTCATGTATTGCTTTCCTAGTGTTGCCACTAGGCAGACCGGCTTCGGAAAGGGCTAGAATCGGTATTGGAATGTCGCGCAGGAAAAGTTTGAGTTCGCTCAGACGTTTTAAAAGACCGGCGCAGTTCCATTGCATTATTAGGGGCCCTTTTGAAGGACGAAATAGACCAGGAGGGCGAGACAATGCCATTACTCTACTGTGTTTATGTGGAAGCAGAGCAATGTAACACTGACTCTACAGCCAGGACTGCTTCAAACATGTCCTTTGTTGAACTCGCAGGCATCTTAGCGACATGTGAACGCATTGCGGGGAACAGAGCGCGAATAACGTGCTCGAGGTTTTCTTGCTGTTTGCTTCCAGATGGTACTTGAGGTGGCTCAGTGCATCAGCGTAGGTGCGCTTGGCGGACTCTTTCGTGATACATTTCTCACCACCGTTGAGCACTTGCGTGTACTCAGTACCAGCTCTTGTCGGATTTAGGTGCGGAAAATTTCCTGCGTGCTCGTTTTCCAAACCGCCATGTTGAGGGCCGCCGGGCGTCTTCTTTGTGAGCGATGGTTTTTTCACAATTTTCGGGCCGAAGACAAACGTCTTATTTCTTCGCTGCGCAGCTGTTCGTGCTGGACATCGGCCGTAGCTAGCTGGGTGGTTGCCGCCACAGTTTGCACACACAAGTGTTTCTTTGCTTGTACACGTCTTAAAGTCATGAGGCCCCCCGCAGCGCTTACACCTTTGTTCCCCACGACAGTGCTTAGAAACATGTCCAAAACGCTCACATTTAAAACAGCGTGGTGGCGTTTCCACGTAGTCTACAGGCTCGTGTCTAGTGAAGCCAAGGTTGCTCTTCTCTGGACATTCCGGATTGGGAGCGAATGTGAGAACCACAGAGTCAGTGCGCCATGATTCGCACTCAGAGAATGAGGTTCGGACCCGTCGTGCGATTCTTCTTGCGTGGTATACTCCCTGAGGTCTCAGGTAGGTTGACAGCTCTTCGTCCGAGTACCATCTTGGGACTCCTTTTATAATGCATGTATTTTTCATGTAGCTGTGCGGTACACAGGCAGATATGGCAAGGCCGCAGATAGTGTTGGTCTCTAGAAGCATATTAGCTTAGTGTTCTGTCTCTATATCCTAGAGCAGGGCTCCCTGTGCTGTGAAATGGCTCTTAACTTCGGCTCCACCGAGAATCGTTTCAATTTCCGAGTATAGGTCAATAGGATTCACTTGCCTCAAGTTAGCTTCTTCGGATGTTGGATCAATTAACACAGGAATGCCCACCGTTCTGTCTTTGCGATGTCGCACAAGGCGGAAACTACCCTCGTCCATGTATAGATCTGTGAGGTTCGCCCCGTTGTGGACCCCGACAACAGTTGATTCGTCCTCTGATTCAACGCTGTGCTGTCGCTTGCAGTCAGGTATGCTTGCGCAAACCAGCTGGTGCTTCTGGCGTGGTGTCACACCTTGGGAGGTCATGGCGGCGTTCTCACTGATGCTTCTTTCGTTTCTTCTAGCACCTTTCGACGCGGCGGGCTGCGCAGCAAACGTCGGTTGTCGATACGGCAGGTACCTTTTCGAGTCGTCCGACGTCTTGAGCAGTGCTGAGTCGTAATATAAACAAAAATAAACGATAACTGCAGACAGAGCAACTTATCCAAGCAGAAACAGCTTCGTCGTCTTTCACCTTCTCTTGTTTCAGTAGTCTCTGCATTTTATATATAGTGTCATGTGATCGTTTTTTTTTCGATTAAGCTCGCATGTTGGTACTTTTCGTAGGATCTACTATAATCACCTGGATGTTCAAGCTAGTTTGGTGTGTTTTTTTTGTCGTAGGCACGCTTAGTGTTGTGTAAATACTGACATTGCATGTTCTAAAGTATTATTATATCAGCTGAATAAAAAGACAAATTTAAGCTACAGTGTTTCTGTATAGTTCTGTGCCTTTACTTTTTAATTTTGCCTTTATTTGCTTACTTTCGTATTGATTGGTGCCTTTATTTCATGGAGCCTCTGTTCTTTTCAGCCTCATTGCTTGATTACATTTATACGGTAAATTAGGTGGTTAATGCATTTTTTGTAGATAGAACATGCATTTGGGTACTATGTTACATTTAGTTGAGCATGCTTAGGTGAGTAAATATCTCATACATGAAGACATTCTAGTATACAAATCAAGCAGAGACGTGACATAGAGTACATATATAGTAAATATAGCTAATAGTATATTGTAACATGAAATTTTGAGAGAATATGTACCGAGATATGAAATTAGTTTAGTTACTGACTTGATTTGGCTCCTGAGATCATAGGTTAGGTATGCTATGATGGTATTACTGAAAATCACCCTACAACAATTTTTGGCATGATCAGTAAACACTGCCATTCAATAGCTCTACCTCTTGAGAACATGACATTCAGAGATTATAGTGCGACATGTGAGATGGAATTCACAATTCATAAAGTCTTCACTCTGACATTAATTTTTTTTAACCTTGAGGGGCCCTGTAACCCTCACACCGCTTTATCACCCTGCCTTCAATTTCACGTTTCTTTCTGTGCTATACTGTCAATGGTTATGCTGTGTGTAATGATGATTGTAGTGGGTCATGCAAATCTCGGCACACACATTGTCAGTGCTAAGCACGAGACACTCGGCCCGGACTGTCGCTGATTTTGATAGCTAGGCCTACGCTCCTACCTGGTCTCGGATAACAGTTTTGACTGTCTCCGTTCAATATTATAATTGGTGGAGTTTGCTGGGTCTCCTTGCAATCCTGGAGTTGCGAAGCCGGACTCTACCTGCTGTCATGACCACTGCATCTGCCACAAGCCCTCCTCCTATGGCTTCCCAGGCCATCGTGTGCTCCGGCGCGGTCCGTCAGCGGGATCCTCCCATATTCAGCGGCACTGACGACCACGACGTCGACGACTGGCTGGCTACTTATGAACTCGTGAGTGTCTTGAACAAATGGGACGAAGCCACGAGACGGGCCACTGTCGGCATTTACCTCAGTGGCATTGCCCACTTATGGCTTCGGAACCATGAGACCGACGTTCCCACCTGGACAGCATTCAAAGCAAAGTTCAGCGAAGTCTTTGGTCGTCCTTCTGTCCGCAAACTTCGTGCGGAGCAGCGCCTTCAGTCGAGATCTCAACTGCCTGGTGAGAACTTTACAAGTTATATAGAAGACGTCATTGACTTGTGCAAGCGCGTCGATGTGAACATGACAGAGGTGGACCGCATCAAGCATATTTTTAAGGGTATTGACGAGGACGCTTTCCAGATGCTTATTTCGAAAAGCCCTGCTACTGTCGCCCAAGTTACCGAGCTCTGCCAAAGCTATGATGAGCTCCGCCGGCAACGTCTCGTCACCCGCCGTGCTGTCCCACATCAGGAATCGATGTCCGGCTTAACTCCCTCGCAAGACCCCGTCCTCTTCTCGCAGATCAAAGATTTCGTGCGCGAAGAAGTTGCCCGCCAACTCTCGCTCATCTCTGGCCTACCGGAGCGCAGTGCACCGCTTAGCCCTACTCTACGGACTATTATACGAGATCAAGTGTCTGAGGTCCTTCCTCCACAGCTGGTGCCACCAGTCAATGCACCATTGACGTACGCCGAAGCAGCAGCACGACCACGACCACAGACGTTCCAAGTGCCGCCTCCACAGCCTGCTCCTGTTTATGCCGCCCTGCCGCCACGACCTCCACTTCGCCGAGTCCCTAATCCATGGCGCACTGCCGACAACCGACCGATCTGCTTTTCGTGTGGTCTACCTGGGCACGTCGCACGTCTGTGCCGCCGCCGTCCACTCCACTCACGTGAAAACCTACGTCCATACGAAAACGATTACACGTACACTCAATACACCCCAGACCCCGAATTGTACGCTCCTCGTCCAAGCCACCGACCAGCTCCTGATCGCCGATCTCCTTCTCCACGTCGACGCTCGCCCTCCCCGATGCGCCGACGCCCCCCTACAATCGACGCGGAAAACTAAATGACGCAGTTCCCGAGGCAAGAACTGCGTCCTCGTCGCAAAGCACAAGCCCTCTTCGTTCGCCGCCGAATGTAATTAATGCCGTTCTTGAAGGTGTACCCGTACTTGCCCTTATTGATACTGGTGCCGCAATTTCTGTCATCGCCGAAAAAGTTTGCTGTTCATTTCGAAAAGTGACAACGCCTTACTTGGGTTCATGTCTTCATACTGCCACTGCACAGCCTGTGCAGCCTGTGGCCGCGTGTACTGCCAGACTTGTAATTCAAGGAGTGCCCTACACAGTCCAGTTCGTAGTACTCCCGCACTGTTCTCATGACATCATTTTAGGTTGGGATTTTCTCTCCCATCACCAAGCCGTCATTGATTGCGCCCGTGCCGAAGTCGCCTTTTGTCCCCTTGGTGATGCGCTACCAGTGCACGATCGCCCTTCCGACGCGAAGTTGGTCATTAGTGACGACACCCAAATCCCTCCACGCGCTACTGTCTTCGCACCTGTGTCGTGTTCCACCGTCATCGACGCTACCGCATTCTTCACGCCTTCCGCTGCTTTCGTTCATCGCCACCTATCACCGCTCCCAACCGCTCTCGTTACTCTTCAAGGTGGTGCGACCAACGTGCCTGTGAAGAATCCGTTCCCATTCACGATTACGCTACTTCGAGGCGAATGTATTGGTTCGATAGAATCATTCGAAACCATCGCTACACTTGACGTTCCTGATGAATCATCGGAAGTCAGTGCCCTCTCCTGTAGTTCCGTGATTGACCCTCCCACTACCGACATTTTCAACCGTGTCATCGACGAAGGCCTAAACCCACAACAGAGGTGTGAGCTTTTGAGCCTCCTTGACGAGTTTCGACAATCTTTTGACACTCACAGCGCTACTTTAGGTCGCACATCTACCGTATGCCACCAGATCGACACAGGTAATCACCCACCACTACGGCAGCGACCATACCGTGTTTCGCCAACTGAACGCCGTATCATCAATGAACAAGTAGGTGACATGCTAAAGCGAGGCGTCGTTCAACTGTCAAACAGTCCTTGGGCGTCGCCGGTTGTTTTAGTTAAAAAGCAGGATGGCAAGATACGCTTTTGCGTAGATTATCGTCGCCTAAACAAAATAACACGAAAGGATGTTTATCCTTTGCCTCGAATTGATGACGCCCTCGACTCTTTACAAGGCGCAGAGTTCTTTTCCTCCCTTGATCTACGCTCTGGGTACTGGCAAGTGCCCATGAATCCGGATGATAGGCCAAAAACTGCATTCGTTACACCAGACGGCTTATACGAATTTAACGTGATGCCATTCGGGCTATGCAATGCGCCGGCAACATTTGAGCGCACAATGGACACTATCCTACGAGGCCTCAAATGGAACACGTGTTTGTGCTACTTAGACGATGTAGTGGTACTATCACCCGATTTTCCCGCGCACCTTCGTCGCTTGGAACAGGTTCTACGCTGCCTCTCTGCAGCCGGCCTCCAACTCAACTTGAAGAATTGTCACTTTGGAGCGCGCAAGCTGACCATTCTCGGACACGTCGTGTCGAAGGATGGCGTTCTTCCTGACCCCGCTAAGCTACGTGCTGTTCGCGAGTTCCCGAGGCCCGCGTCTCTCAAGCAGCTGCGTAGTTTCATTGGCCTTTGCTCATACTTCCGCCGCTTCGTCCAAGATTTCGCCTCGATCATGGCGCCTCTGACAGACCTACTTCAGGGAGACCGCAATTTATCTGCGTGGTCTCCAGCTTGCGACAGTGCCTTTGCGAAGCTCCGTGAACTGCTTACAACACCACCCATACTGCGTCATTTCGATTCAAGCGCTCCCACAGAAATCCACACAGATGGTAGCGGTGTCGGTCTTGGCGCTGTACTCGCCCAACGAAAGCCTGGTTACCAAGAATATGTTGTTGCGTACGCGAGCCGCACTCTTACAAGAACAGAAGCAAATTTTTCGGTAACTGAGAAAGAATGCCTAGCGATTATCTGGGCCATTACAAAATTTCGGCCTTATCTGTACGGCCGCCCTTTCGATGTTGTTACCGACCACCACGCGCTCTGCTGGTTATCCTCCCTCAAAGATCCCTCAGGACGCTTGGCACGATGGGCTTTACGGCTCCAAGAGTACGACATCCGCGTCATTTATCGCTCAGGCCAGAAGCACGCCGATGCCGACGCTCTTTCGCGTTCGCCTGTTTCTACTGATATTGCGAGTGTCTCCATCCAAGACAACTTCCTTCTACTATCAGGACCCATCAACATGGCTGCGGAGCAGCGCAAAGATTCGTGGATTGCGTCTCTGATGGATTACCTATCTGAAACACTCGCCCACCCACCATCTCGAGCGCTACACCGACAAGCCTCTCACTTCGCCATCCGTGATGGAATGCTTTATCGCCGCAACTACCACCCTGACGGTCGCAAATGGCTACTCGTCATACCCAGGCATCTCCGCGCCAGCATATGTGCTGCTTTCCATGCCGATCCACAGTGTGCGCACGCCGGTTTGTTTAAAACCTACGCAAGGCTACGTTTTCGGTTTTATTGGCGCGGCATGTACACATTCATTCAAAAGTACATTCGATCTTGCACAGAGTGCCAACGCCGCAAGCACGATCCTAGCCGTCCTACTGCACCAATGCAGCCGTTACCGTGCCCAGTGCGACCATTCGACCGGGTTGGAATAGACCTTTACGGTCCTCTACCTTATACATCAGCTGGGAATCGCTGGATTATTGTAGCGATCGACCATCTCACGAGATATGCAGAAACGGCCGCTCTACCAGCCGCGACGGCACGTGACGTTGCGTCTTTCCTGCTACAACGTTTTGTTCTGCGTCATGGCGCTCCACGTGAACTTTTGAGCGACCGAGGCCGCGTCTTTCTCGCGGATGTTATTCGAGAACTTCTTGCAGAATGCCATGTAATTCACCGCTGTACTACCGCATATCGCCCACAAACAAATGGCTTGACCGAGCGTTTCAACCGTACTCTTGGCGACATGCTTTCTATGTATGTCGCCTCCGACCACACCAACTGGGATCTCATCCTTCCTTACGTAACGTACGCTTACAACACGGCACCTCAAGCGACGACAGGCTTTTCTCCATTCTTTTTACTTTATGGTCGAGAACCATCGTCTCCAATTGACACCATTCTCCCCTACCGACCCGACTCATCCGAAGGCACACCACTTTCCGAAGCCGCGCGGTATGCGGAAGAATGTCGGCAATTAGCTCGCACCCTTACAACCCAAGAACAAGGGCTACAGAAATTTTGTCACGACGATGGACGGTCCAACTACCAATTTTCGCCCAACTCTCTTGTTTGGCTGTGGGTGCCCCCCAGTGCTGCTCCTGGTACCTCTACAAAGTTTGTCAGCAGGTACCATGGACCTTATCGCGCCATAGAACAAACTTCCGCTGTTAACTACCTCATCGAACCCCTCACGGCCACTGCGGACATGCGTCGCCGAGGCCGCGAAATCGTACATGTGAATCGCCTCAAACCATATCACCAACCACTTGTCCTCACGACACCTTAGAACACTTACTTGGCATTATCTTCAGCGAGGGGGAAATATGTAATGATGATTGTAGTGGGTCATGCAAATCTCGGCACACACATTGTCAGTGCTAAGCACGAGACGCTCGGCCCGGACTGTCGCTGATTTTGATAGCTAGGCCTACGCTCCTACCTGGTCTCGGATAACAGTTTTGACTGTCTCCGTTCAATATTATATGTGTATTACCCTCCCACCCCTTTCTCTCCTTCTAACCGTCATATCACTTCCTAACCCTGACTTCAATTTCACACTTCTTGCTGTGGTACACTGTCAATGGTTGTGCTATATATTGCCCTCTCACCCGTTTCTTTACCCTTGCAGCACTCTGCCTCCTCTTCAGTTTCCTTTCCGATTTCAGTGCTATATTACTATACTATGATTGACGATGCTATGCTCGAAGGTGCTTAGCATATACCCTCTTCGTGTTGAGGTGGTCACACAAACTGGCACAATGACGCGCTTAAATAGCTTTGCTGTTTAAACTAGTGCTAAGTTCACCGGTCTTATTTTCTTTGTGCAGGACAGGGGTGGTCCACTCACTCAACAAGCAAAAGCGGTCTGAAGTCACATTATCGACACTGCCACCGCTGTGACTTCTGTGACTATGAGACTGATATCTTGTCTCATATGAAAAGGCGCACGATTGTTCACACAGGCGAGCGGTCATTTCGGTGTCACTTGTGTCCGCAGAGGTTTTTACAGAAAAGCGATTTGGTACGTCACCTGTGCATCCACAAAGGCGAGAGGCCACATAAGTGCCACCTCTGCCCTCAGAGCTTCTCAGACAAATCTCATTTGGTACGTCACTTCCGCATTCACAAAGGCGAGCGACCACACAAGCGCCACCTGTGTTCCAGGAACTTCGCTCGAAAGTCCACAATGAGAGAGCATCTGTACACTCACACAAGCGATCGACCGTCGAAGTGCCCGTTATGTCCTTACACGTTCGTGTGGAAAAGCAACCTCAACAGGCATTTGCGCAGGCGTCATCACAAGTGAACGCTTATGTGGAATTCTCGGTGACTCCTCTATTCGGCTACATCTGACTGGGTGCTTTAGACTTGGACAGGGATAAAACTTTTATAAAAACCGTAGCCATAACACTATATGACATCACAGGACTAAATCCTGACAATGGCAGCCGTATTTCGAGGGGAGAGGGGCCTCAATGGAGTGTCGTCAGTGTACTTAATTCATGCCATATATAAAAACTCTAGGCGACAAAGTGTAATGCTGAGTTCTTCATTAAGGTTTTCTTCCTTACATGTAGTTTTTGACAAATAGCTCATAAAGGCAATTGTTCACCTGAAACATTGGTTCTCTCATTGAAGAAAAGTACATATGTGCCAATCAGTTGAGCACTACACTACTTTATTGAGGAAGAAACTCTTTTGAGAGGTAAATAAATTAGGAATGCTT
Source organism: Rhipicephalus microplus (assembly GCF_043290135.1). Taxonomy (NCBI): domain Eukaryota; kingdom Metazoa; phylum Arthropoda; class Arachnida; order Ixodida; family Ixodidae; genus Rhipicephalus; species Rhipicephalus microplus. The sequence continues at coordinate 111,253,277 of NC_134707.1, read as the reverse complement.
GCTCCATGCTTCAGGTTTTTTGTATCACTTGCAGCTGTTCACATTTGACCTAGTTTTGTTAACGTACATTTGTATTGTCTTGTGTCGCAATTAGTGACATTTTTTTGCCCGCATGACGTGGAGGTTTGTAACGGGATTCTGGCTCCCGTGAAATGTAGGACTTGCATTTAAGAATCTTATCTTTGCAGTGTTGGCTGATCTATAGCTTGAGATTTTATTAGTTCAGTGGAGTCTCTTTGCAAGCTGCCCATGTCAGCAACACTGTTCTTGTATCTACAGATGTCCGTAAATTTTTTACAGTTACGAAACATTTTAATTGGCAGCCTTTGTCGAATGTACTAACAAAGACCCGTTAAAGAAGCGTGCTGCTGTGAGCAGGTTTCCTCGTTGGCAAAGTTGTAGCTGAGACACTCGCCAACCAGATACAAGAGGCTGCAATTATTTCTGCTGTTTCTCCACAAAGTCTAATGCTTTTCGCTGTGCTTTTTGCTAACGCAGCCAGTTTTGCGAGCACACCAATTCCTGATAAAGTTAATAGGAGCACGATCGCAGCCGTAGCTTGGTCCCCGCTGGCGTCTTTTTCATACACTTTAAGTTCTTTGCATTTACGATATAATTACCATAAATTACTTTCCAACCGCAGGGGCGCCTGCGCAAGTAGGCGTTTGGTGTGTAGCGACACCACGAACCCGAGCTAACGGGGGAGTTTCGACTCCCTCCCACGCCTAGCCGTGCGTGGCTTTGCCGTGTCCGAGGAAAAGGGGATCCTGGGGGTTGAGCCGACGCTGGGTGATTGGACCGTTAAGGCCCCCCGGCAGAGGCAACACACCCCTTTGGCCCCGGCTTCACGTAGACGGCACCCCTGAGCTGACCCACCCAGGGGAATCGGCAATCGCCTTTTCCTATCTCTCTCTCCCTACATCTTCGTCTTTATCTCTTACTATTTATCTGTCCTGTCTTCTACTCTCTTCCGTTTACTTCCAAACTTCCTGGCGGCTAGGGTTAACCCTGTGCAAATAGCCTACCTTGGTCTAGGCGCATTGGGTTATAGTGGCGTTGTACGGCTGGCGTCTGCAGGTTTCAGCATTTGTAACCTTGTAGCGTCCCCTCGTTGGGCTCCGTGGTGGGTGGCCGCCAACGCTGCTGAACAACAGTAAGGAAGACATGCATGGAGCATTCCCACTGCTGTCTGATCGTACCGGCTTAAAGCCGGTACGCACCGATGATCTCACCAGAGGATTGGCCACCCTGGTGCAGTATCTGGCCACCCCCTCCCGTAGGCATTCGTCAATTAACTCACGGCCCTCAGTCCCCACCAGCTGTGGAGCAACTGACCACGGCGGCGGTCAGATCTGCAAAGCAGCAGAGGGTGCTAGGAATCTCTGGATACGGACAGGCCACCATTGAAACGTGAACTTAGCAACGTTTAACGTTAGAACGTTATCTAGTGAGGAAAGTCTAGCTGTATTATTCGAGGAGCTAGAAGGCAATAAATGGGATGTAATAGGGCTGAGTGAGGTTAGTAGGACAGATGAGGCCTATACTGTGCTACAGAATGAGCACGTCATTTGCTATCGGGGCTTGGCAGACAGAAGAGAACTGGGAGTAGGGTTCCTAATTCACAGAAACATAGCTGGCAACATAGAGGATTACTATAGCATTAATGAAAGGGTGGTAGGCATTGTAATTGAACTGAATAAAAGATACAAAATGAAGGTAGTACAGGCTTACGCGCCTACATCCAGCCATGATGACGCTTCAGTTGAAAGCTTCTATGAAGACGTGGAATCTGCAATGAGTAAGGTGAAAACACAGTATACTATAGTAATGGGCGACTTTAATGCAAAGGTAGGGAAGAAGCAGGCTGGGGACCAGGCAGTAGGAGTTTTGGCATCGGCACTAGAAACGCCAGAGGAGAGCTACTAGTAGAATTCGCAGAACGCAATAATCTGCGTATTTTGAATACCTTCTACCGAAAACGAGAAAACCGCAAGTGGACATGGAGGAGCCCTAATGGCGTAAATAAGAACGAAATAGACTTTATAATGACTGCACACCCAGGAGTCGTGCAGGATGTGGAAGTGGTTGGCAATGTAAGATGCAGTGACCATAGAATGGTACGGGCTCGAATCCGCCTAGACTTGAAGAAGGAACGACAGAAACTGATACGCAAGAAGCAAATCAATGAGCTAGCACTGAGAGGGAAAGTACAGGAATTCAGAGTGTCACTGCAAAACAGGTACTCTGCTCTTAGCGAGGAAACCAACCTTAGCGTAGATACAATGAATGATAATCTGACGAGTATCATCACGGAGTGTGCAGTGGAAGTTGGAGGCAGGGTAGCTAGACAGGACACCAGCAAGCTTTCCCAGGAAACGAAGAACCTAATTAAGAAGCGTCAAATCATGAAAGTGTCAAGTACAACAGACAAAATAGAACTGGCAGAGCTTTCGAAGCTGATTAATAGACGTAAAGTATGCGATGTAAGAAGGTATAACATGGAGAGAATTGAGCACGCTTTGAAAAACGGAGGAAGCGTCAAAGCAGTGAAGAGGAAACTTGGGATAGGCAAAAGGCGGATGTATGCACTAAGGGACAAAGAAGGCAAATTAACTACCAATATGGATAGGATAGTTAAAATAGCGGAGGAGTTTTACAGAGATCTGTACAGTAGCCGAGACAACCGCGACCTTAATACTATAAGAACTAGCAGTAACCCAGACGACACCCCACCGGTAATGATAGAAGAAGTCAAAAAAGCTTTGGAGAGCATGCACAGAGGCAAAGCTGCTGGTGAGGATCAAGTAACATCAGATCTGCTGAAAGATGGAGGACAGATTGTGTTAGAAAAACTAGCCACTCTATTTACGAGGTGTCTCCTGACGGGAAAAGTACCAGAGTCTTGAAAGAACGCTAACATCATCTAAATACATAAGAAAGGAGATGACAAGGACTTGAAGAATTACAGGCCGATCAGCTTGCTCTCTGTAGTATACAAGCTATTTACAAAGGTAATTGCTAGCAGAGTAAAGAAAACATTAGAATTCAATCAACCAAAGGAACAAGCAGGATTTAGAACAGGCTACTCAACAATTGACCACATTCATACTATCAATCAGGTAATAGAGAAATGCTCAGAGTATAACCAACCACTATACATAGCCTTCATAGATTACGAGAAGGCGTTTGATTCAGTAGAAATATCAGCCGTCATGCAGACACTGCGGAATCAGGGCGTAGATAAAATATATATAAACATTCAGGAAGAAATCTACAGGGGATCAACTGCTACCATACTGCTTCATAAAAAAAGCAACAGAATAGCAATAAAGAAGGGTGTAAGGCAGGGGGACACAATCTCCCCAATGCTATTCACTGCGTGCTTACAGGACGTTTTCAGGAGCCTAGAATGGGAACAGTTAGGGATAAGAGTTAATGGAGAGTACCTCAGTAACCTGCGCTTCGCCGATGACATTGCATTGCTGAGTAACTCAGGGGACGAATTGCAACTCATGATTACGGAGTTAGACAAGGAGAGCAGAAAGGTGGGTCTTAAAATTAATCTGGAGAAAACGAAAGTAATGTACAACAACCTCGGAAAGGAGCAGCGCTTTGCGATAGGTAATAGTGCACTTGAAGTTATAAAAGACTATGTCTACTTAGGGCAGGTAATAACCGCAGAGCCTAACCACGAGATTGAAGTAACTAGAAGAATAAGAATGGGGTGGAGCACATTCGGCAGGCACTCTCAATTTATGACAGGTAGATTGCCACTGTCCCTCAAGAGGAAGGTATATAACAGCTGTATCTTGCCGGTACTTAGCTACGGAGCAGAAACCTGGAGACTCACAAAGAGGGTTCAACTTAAATTGAGGACGACGCAGCGAGCAATGGAAAGAAAAATGGCAGGTGTAACCTTAAGAGACAAGAAAAGAGCAGAGTGGATTAGGGGACAAACGGGAGTTAAGGATATCATAGCTGCAATAAAGAAGAGGAAATGGACATAGGCCGGGCATGTAGCACGTAGACAGGATAACCGCTGGTCATTAAGGGTCACCAACTGGATTCCCAGAGAAGGGAAGCGGGGTAGGGGGAGACAGAAGGTTAGGTGGGCAGATGAGATTAAGAAGTTTGCGGGTATAAATTGGCAATAGCAAGCACAGGACCGGGTTAACTGGCGGAACATGGGAGAGGCCTTTGTCCTGCATTAGACGTAGACAGGCTGATGATGATAAAAGAAGCGTGTAGGAGTTTTCAAAAGCTGTTGGGACTTGAAGGCTGCGAGCTTCCTCTTCGTTCCAGTCTTGAACATTCAGCAAGATAATTACTGCGGAATCCCAATGGCACTTATTGTATTCATTTGTCAGCTTTTACGTAATGCATTTTTCAAGCCAAGTCTCGTACAAGTCATCAAAAGCCCATGAATACACGTGAATTGAAATTTTTTTGACTGCTTGTGATCGTAGTGTTCTTTTTCTGATGTGCCTTTGTTACTTCTTGTGCACCAATTTCAGCGAACTTTCTGTTATTGCTGTTCAGTGCACGTCAAAAGAGCCCTCTAACATTTCTCCAACCACTGTGCTCTGTTTGAGGACTACGCCGACATAAATACAGAACAGGTAAGTACATATAAGAATAGCAACAATAGGACTACATAGTTGCATGTTATTGAGTAACATAAAATTAGCGTACAAGAGCACAAAAGACTGTCCTGTATTCTCTCGCCCACTACAATTTATGGCACTTTTGATGACAGAGCTCGAAACATCTGATCTAATTACTTTTGTGGCATATGCATTTTTGAATGTTTTTATTTTCAAGCTGTTGAATCATGTCAAATTGCAGTATTTTTTAATATGAGTGTTTGTTCATTTTCAGTTGCCCTAGCAAAATTAGTTGTGTAAATGCTATTAGTGTCCTGCATGTTGAAGGCTTTGCATTGGTAATTCTTGATACTTCAATGCTTCCTGTGATGATGTGTGAACCCATTTGCAATTTATTGCGTTCAGTGCGCTAAGAAAAGCTGCGTGGTGGCGCTTGTGCCCTCATTTATTGAGACAATTGAATAAAACAGTTATGAGGAGCGTCAAATATATATATATATATATAAATATATATATATATATATATATATACATATATATATATATATATATTGTGAGCAATATTTATGCGTTCCATCTCTTCATCTGTACATACTTATAATCACCACTCCAGTTTAGGTTGTGGGGCACATACTCGAGACAATAAAGAAGAGTTTTGAGGGTCCTGAACGCCATCTTACAAGTGGTGGAGAGTGCTGCCCGGTTCCTGCGTCCTCTAGCGCTCTCAGACACCCCCATCATCTGCTTAACACATCCCTGGAGCTCCGTTCAGGCCGCCGCTTAAACGACCTGGGTTCGGTAATGTCGCAAGCCGACCAACTCAGTGCGCCAGCTTCGCCACCACTGCCACCGCCAAAAAACCCTTCTCACCTGGTCACCAGCCCTCAAAAAGATCCTCCGCTGTTTGCAGGGCTTCCGGGTGAAGACATGGAATACTGGCTTGAGTAGTGCCATCAACAACTAGGATAAGCCTGGAAAACTCACCCACATTGCATTCTACTTGAAAGGTGTCCCAAAAGCGTGGTTTTCCGACCACACTGCAGATTTTCCGACATAGCCCGCCTTTACACATCAGCTCCACCAGATTTTTGCCTACCCGTCAGTGTGCTCGGATATTGTCAAGAAGAGGCTTGGTGCACGTGTTCAACACCCCTGCAAGTCTTCCACTTCTTACATTGAAGATATTCTCACCCTCTGCCGCCGCATCGACAACTATATGGCGGAAAAGGACCGTGTGCGCCACCTGCTACAAGGCATTGTGACTGTCGCTTTTAATGCGTTTGTGGTCCAAAATCCCCAGACCCTAGCCGATGTTGTCACTACCTGTCAGCGCCTTGAGGAGCTTCAGACCACTCTGGTGCAACCTGATATGTCTGATCTGAGCTCGACTGATGACACTCTATCCGCTCTATAATCGGCGAGGAAGTTCCTGCACAGGCTTCACCTCGCCATCTTGATATTTGAACGACGCCACCTGCTACTAGACTACGCGACGTCGTGAGAGAGGAACTGGCCTCGATGACTCACACATCAGTTCCGAGCTCACATCCCAGGCCTATACGAAGTTAAGCTCACGTTGCTGCAACAACACCTGCGCTTGTAAGACGGCGTCCAGGACCCTGAAGACTCTTTTTTATTTTCTCGAGTATGTGCCCCACAACCTAAACTGGAGTGGTGAGGATGAGTATGTACAGATGAAAAGATGGGACACATAAATAATGCTCACAATATATATATATATATATATATATATATATATATATATATATATATATATATATATATATATATATATATATATATATATATATATATATATATATATATATATATAGATAGATAGATATATAGATGACTAAGCGAAACTGGCACTCTGGCACAGACGCGCATGCTAGGTGAGTGAGGAAGAAGAGGCAGAATAAGAACAGCTTCTGTCCTGGTGTTCCTGGAACGCTCGAACACGCAAGTAGCTGGTCGTGCTTGCTCTGGGGTTTTGGCCTAAGTTTGTGTAGTGGCTGTGGTTTCTTTGTCTTTATTAGGTGTTCCTATAGTGCTTTTAGAGCTAAGTAAGCGCTTTTAGCGCTAGAAAGTTCACTTAGATGCAGTTTTCTTCACCTGGACCAGGGGCTTGCCCCTGGTCTGCTTCACTTCCGCCACAGGATATACCAGTGGATCAGTTTCTACGCAACGGCATTCCCGCAGTTCCTGTGGCCCTCGTCCCTAGCAACGACGGCTTCATTCGGATGAAGAATCCGAAAGTGATCCAGGCGGAGCTTAGAGCTGTGACGTCTCACTTTCACAGCATCACGGAGGTCCGCCAGTTCAGCAGAGGTGGTGTTCTATGTTTTTCATCTGATCAGCTCTGTATCCAAGACCTATTGAAGTGCTCGAGTTTCGCGACCAATCCGGTGAGCGCCTTTATTCCCCCGCATCTGGCATGTGTGAAAGGTATTGTTCGCGGTGTCGATGTTAACTTGACCCCGTCTGAGGTATTAGAGATGTTTGCCCTGACTGGTGCTATTTCCGTTTATAGGTGTGCACGACTAGTAGAGAAGCAGAAGATGCCGACTGAGTCGGTAATTGTAACCTTTGCTGGAGTGAATCTCCCAAGCGAAATCAAGGCATGGCCACTAATATACAGAGTGGAACCGCTATCACCGCGACCACTCCAGTGTACGAAGTGCTGGCGATACGGTCACACTATTAAAGGATGCAGGTCAGAACTCAGATGCCGAGTGTGTGGTGACAACCACGAAACAAATTACTGCAAAGCTAAAGAAGAGAAATTTTGTCTCTGCAACGAACAACACTGTGCAGATAATCCTGATTGTTCTGCAAAGGCCCGAGAAATGCAAATTCTTGAAATTATAGGGCGTAGGCGCTGTTCTCGACGAGAAGCCCTAGCGGAAATACAGACTAGAACTCAGGGGTATGCCAGTGTTGCAGCACGACATCTCTCGGAAATAAATGGGTCGATTTCCCTGAATATAGCGGAGGCCATAGAAAAGGCTCTAGAAAAAGCCATGGAACGACTGACTTCTAACCTTTGCGATTCTCTATCTCAAATTTTGGCTAACCAGATGACTCGCATATTTGGTACAGTGGGAGAGTCAGGCCTAGTATCCCAACATGTTGAGAGTTCACGACCAATAGCTGACGGTGAATCTGAAACTGCGCCATCGTATTATCAGCCCGCAGGAGCCTCTGCAATAGGCGTCCACAGCCAAAATGAGGAATTTGAAACCGCACCATCGTATTCTCCGTCTACAGCACCCTCTGCAGTAGATAAACAGAGTGTAAGTGAAGACAAAGCTGCATATACAATAGATTCTGATGACATGGATTTGGACCCTTGGTCCCTGAAGAGATCTAGATCCCCTGTGTCAAGGAAAACTAACTCACCGAAACAAACAAAGAACAAAAAGTATCTGAAAGAAAAGGAGAGCTTTTCAAAGAGGGATTTCTTGAAAGAAAGCATTCTAGAGAAAGCTATAGCGGAAGCAGCTCTTTCGAAACCATAGGGTCGCTTAAGATTCTCCATTGGAATTGCCGATCAATCCATTCTGCATCTACGGATTTGGTATACTTGACTTCTAAATTCGCTCCTGATATTATAGCATTACAAGAGACATGGCTATCTGTTCATAATTTGTTCCATTTAAATAACTTCCAATCTTTTCGATTAGACCGTCCATCGAGAGGTGGGGGCCTAGCTCTCTTTATTAGTAATAGAATTAGTATGAAAGTCAAATGCTCATACAAACATATGTCGCCAGAATGCGAAATTTTGGCAGTAGACATTACACTGCCCAACTGCACTCCTTTCACTTTAGTTAATATGTATTTTGATTGATATGTGGGGTTTAACGTCCCAAAACCACCATATGATTATGAGAGACGCCGTAGTGGAGGGCTCCGGAAATTTAGACCACCTGGGGTTCTTTAACGTGCACCCAAATCTGAGCACACGGGCCTCCTTCATTTCCGCCTCCATAGTTAATATGTATTTTCCGGATGGAGTTCAAGACACACGAAGTTTGGATCTAGCTACAAAATCGTGGTGCAAAGACAAAGTTTTAGTTGGAGACTTTAATTCCCAACACACGAGTTGGGGTTTTAGAACTGATCTTAGTGGGAAACGCTTGTGGGAGTGGACACTGGCCAATGACCTGACGTGCCTCAACGTCAGAACCCCCACATTTATTCGTAATCACTCCAGGTCGGCCTTAGATTTGAGTTTTGTCAGTTCAGCCATTAGTACTTCTTCTTGGAAAGCGCTGGACTGTGGCACCAACAGTGACCACTTACCGATAAGTTTTGAAATTTCTTGTCCGATAATTCCATCTTGTTCAAATGTAAGAGTATTTGTAAATTACACTAAAGTTAGGAATGACCTGAAGTCAGCACTGGCTTTTCACTCGGAAGAGAGTGATGATAAAAAAGCACTGAAAATAAACGCAGTCATTAAACGATCCTACAAAAGAGCAGAATTTACTGTTGAATCCACAAAAAGAGTATATAGCCGTTGGTGGAATGATGAATGTACAAGAGAGCACCGACGACGTCAGGCAGCTTGGAAGCAGCTCTTACATTATCAATCCCCGCAAAACTGGGCCGATTATAAATTCGTTGCTGCGGGCTTTAAAAGAACGGTAGCTCAGGCTAAACAAGATTATGACAGAAGACATTATGAATACCTGTCGAAGCCTAAACATATGAAAGCACTGTTCCGATATATGAGAGCTCGGAAAATCTTGCCATCACCAGTTAATGTAGCTTGTGATAATCTGTCGGCACAAGAAATGACCACTACCTTAGAGGCTATCGGTAAAGGTCTGGAAAGCAGATTCACTTCAGTAGTGCCAAACAACTGGCACAAGTCTACGACAAAGTCTGACTATGAAGACGTGACACAGACTGAAGTATCTAACGTGATAAAACATTTACCCTGTGCATCTCCTGGTCCAGATGGAATCACAGTACCCATGATTAAAATTCTGTTCAATTTATCACCTCGAGACGTCGCCAATGTTATTAACTACTCCTTAAAAAACTCATGGGTGCCGCAGGATTGGAGGATAGCAAAGGTGATTCCTATACTAAAAAAGCCGGGTGGAGGATTAACAGTCGATAATATCAGACCAATCTCTTTAACATCTAACATGGTCAAACTAGTAGAGAGGGTCCTACATAGCCGAGTAAGTATCTGGATGGCAGACAATTTAGTAATAAAACCGAACCAAGTCGGCTTTCGTAGTGATTTCTTAATTTGGTGTGCCCATGCTGATTTAGAGAGCCGAATACAGCTCGCGCGTAAAAGAAGGCAATACGCTGCTTTAGTAACGCTTGACATAGCCAAGGCGTATGACAGTGTGGAGCACTTCATATTGTTAAATACGCTAGAGAGATTGAACTTCCCACAATATTTTATTGAGTGGGTGGCAGAATTCTTAAAATCAAGAGAATTCTACTGCGTCAAGGATGGATGTTCCTCATCTAGATTTAAACAAACGCGCGGAGTTCCTCAAGGAGCAGTCTTATCTCCAATATTATTTAATGCTTTAATGAGCACAATTCCAACAGATCAAGAAGTTACTGTCTACATTTATGCTGATGACATCGCACTCTTTGCTGCTGACTGTGGTATTTACTCATTACAACTTAAATTACAAAGATATATTAACATGTTGGAAATTTGGTTGCAGTCGATTTCGTTATCGTTAAATGTCAACAAAAGCGCGCTCATGGCGTTTCCGCTTGCAGAACCAATTTCAATTTCAATTCTATATAAACAGGAACCCATCCAGCAAGTAGACTCTATAAAATATTTGGGAATAATTTATAATGACAAACTTAACTGGAGTCCACACATAGAGTATATAACTACCAAAGCACAGCGGGCTTCAGGCTTACTACACAAGCTAAGTAACCGGAAATATGGGTTACGGAGGCACACCTTGATAACGTTGTACAAGATGTACATGCTCCCCATCATGGAATTCGGCTGCATATTATTCTCGGGTGGCCCTGCTTATAAAACGAAACCTCTAGTTGTCTTGGAGCGAGAAGCACTGCGAATATGTCTGGGACTCCCTAGATTTGTGGCTATCAACGTACTGTACCAGGAAGCGCGCCTGCCTACACTGCTTTGTCGATTTCGAATTTTGACCGTACAAGAATTTTTAAAATTTTATAGCTTACCGGCAAAAAGATCTCAATATGCTTTTATCGCAAACCCAGACGCCTTCTTTCTTGCTCATTGGCCACGGTTTCACACACCTCAGATAATGTTTGTACAAAAAAACCTACAAAGTATAAATGTGAACATTAGAAATGTAATTGAGACTAATGACTCGAATTGTCATGTTATTATTGAGTATGATGATATATTCCCGCAAAACGCCAAATTACAATCCCTCAAATTTTTAAATAGCATATTATTAGATTACTTGGAGCATGCAAAAACTAAAAATATAATAGCCACAGATGCTTCCGTAAATAATGAAAAGGCAGGTGTAGGCATTGCCTCTGATTTGCTTGACTGGTCCTTTTCAGTGAGACTGCCTGATTTTACTCCAGTTATTGAAGCGGAGCTCTTGGCGATTATTTTAGCTCTTCGAAAACTTCCATCAAATCAAAACATTGCAGTAATAATGACGGATTCTCTTTCAGTTTGTGCAGCTCTGACAGCTTCAGAGAACTCTCGAATTCTAAGCACATTCAAAACATTAGTACCGCCGCAGTTGAGACTCCTGAGATTACTATGGGTTCCGGGTCACTGTGGATTAAGATTAAATGAATTGGCCGATTCCTTAGCACGAGCCGCACTTGATGGGCCAGTTTTGTCCATACTGCCAGATGTAGAATATATCACGGCTATAAGATATCGAAAATCAGCAATCTCCACTGATACGATAGAAAAAGTAATTACATGGACAGACTATAACCACCTCATGTTTCCATGGCAACCCCACTGGAGTCAGTCCAGAAAGATCGAAGTCTTAATCACTAAATTTCGATGTCGTGTCCCCCCCCCTAAACCTATATCTACACAGAGCTGGTCAGACACCATCACCCCTCTGCGCATTCTGCGGAGAAATGGAATCATTAGATCATTATTTTTTGTATTGTCGCCGCTACGAGATACTTAGAAAAAGGTTACTAGTTATGCCATTTCGGAAAATAGGCCTTACATTGACGGCGGAAACGGCGCTAAGCTTTGGCGCCTCAGCTTTGGGACATTGCCACAGGGATGCTTTCAATGCCGTTTGCGATTATATTCAGGCAACCAAGCGTATACCGTTGTGATCTTCAATAAAAAAAAACAAAAAAAATATTTATTACTCCCAAGGGCAGAGTGAAGTAAACGCAGCTAAGTGGTAAACATAACACCTCAAATCTCAAAATTGCTCAACTTGATTTTTTTTTCGTTTGCTCTTTTTATGTTGTTTTTATTTTTACATTAGTCTTATTATAATACCAATTCATTACACATAGTTAAAATGATTACAGAAAAACTGCACTACACTTTCTTGGCCAATCCCCCTGAGTGGGTATGAGCCAACCTCCCAGGGAAACAAACAAACAAACAAGAACAGCTTGAGGCAAGCCGTTTAGAGCAACGCAGGCAGCTTTGGCGCAACCTCCTGCAGCTATCAGACCAGCTCGACGGCGTTGCCTCAGTGATATCAGCATTCTCACAAGCCGCCCCACCATCGCCGTCCACCTACGAACTGCCGGAGCTCGACGGGTTCCGGAACGACGCCGACAGCTGAGTGGCAACCGTCAACGTGCTAGCAATGCGCGCGGCCTGGACAGAGAATCAGAAATGGTATGTGGCCATAGGCCGTCTTCGGGAAAGTGCAGCAGCGTGGCACCGGTATGAAGGTTGGAAGCAGCAGTCATGGGCGGAGTGGAGCTTCAAGCTCATAGCTGCTTTCAGTCCGATTCCTTGTGCCACCTGCCCATGCAACTTGACCTTCTCTCAGGACGGAACTGGGGAAAAGCCCGACCTAGGGGATGCGATTCAAGCCCCTACCATCCTGTCATCTCTTGGTGACCAAGATGTAGGGAACAATCACGATCGTGTAACTCTGCCTTGCACAGGCAATTCTGCTGTCGTATTTAGAGCTCCTGAGGAGCACCAACCAGACGGTGCAGCTGTGTCCAGCAGGTTCCTGATGGCGAGCTTTGCACAACGCTCCGCAAGAGGCCCCAACACAGGTCGTCTGGTCGACTTAGAGGCACCGGCCCCCATCCTACTGGACATTCTACCACCTAATGACACAGGTCTTTCTGCTGAGTCTAATAACATCCCATCTCACCAGACGGAAGAGGATATGCGTGCGACGCATGCACTGCCTGAATCGGTAGAGTCTCCGATTTTCGGAACCACTTTCGTCGAGGATCTCCCGCCAGTACGCAGCATGGCTTCAAGAATCGCTGACTTTATAGCGTCCGGGAGCCCCATAACGACAATGCTGCGCAAGTCACGGACTACGCAAGTCACGGTGCAGGAGCCACGCCACAGGTCAGCACGAGCAATTCACCCCAAGTTAGTGCAGATGTTTAATAAGACCGAAAAACATCCCTCTATCTGTCGAAAATTGCGCAGTCGGCTGCGTAAGATGCTACTTGTTTCGCTGCCGGAACCACGATTTCCTGCTCTGTTTTCTAAAATGTGGTGGGACAAAGGTAAGCGTTCTGTGATCAACCTGCGACAATGTCGATCCAGTCGGTGCCGCCCGTCAGAACCATCTCCAAGAAAAGCACACCAGCGCGGGAAACTTCTACCACGAGAATGCCTGCTCGGTCCACCAAAAGAAAATTGAAGTTGAACTGCTTTCTCTGAAAAGTCGCAGCGTGGTCGAGGCTGTTTACTGCACACGACAGTCATTGTCGTCCCGCGGAGTCATCATCAACAAAGGGACAAACCAGGACCCAGTTCCCACCAAGACATAGCAAACGACCCAGATAGCATAGCCAGTGTCGGCCACTGGAGCCAATTTCGACAAACTTCCAGCGTAGTCAGGGCCGACCAAGACGACGCAGCCGACCCCGCCAACCCGAAGCAATGTCAACTGCTGCAGCTAGCCTCGCCCACATGAACATTGTCGTGTGGCCCATCAACAATGCTTGCTGCCATGGCCAAGTATAATGACGAAGACCGAAACTGGTGCTCTGGCAGGGACGCGCATGTTAGGTGAGCGAGGAAAAAGAGGCAGAAAATAACAGCTGGCCCAGGATTGGCAGTTGTCTCTTTTCTCTTCATTACAGTATATATATATATATATATATATATATATATATATATATATATATATATATATATATATATATATATATATATATATATATATATAATGAAATAGATGATCAGAGTTTCTTCCGGCTACCGCAATAAAAGTTATAAACTTCGAGAATAGTGCAGTATAGGAAACAAAACAATAAAATATTTATTTATTCCTTACAGATTTGGCTGGTGGACCAACCTTCTTCGAAATATGTAAGAGAAATGGTACAAGTTCCCGTAGCAGAGGGTCACCCTCTGCTACGGGAACTTGTACCATTTCACTTACATCAACCGAAGAAGGCTGGTCCACCAGGCGAAACTGTTAGGATTAAATAAATATTTTATTGTTTTGTTTCCTATACTGCACCATTCTCAAAGTGTAAAACTAATATATATATACATATATATATATATATATATATATATATATATATATATTATGCTGAAAATGATGTGCTCTCTTGCATCCAAGATTTGTACTGGCAGCGTTACTAATTTGCCGTGCACTGTAGCTAGACTTCTACTTGGTGGTGGGCTTGTCACTTTGTCTTAATCCTTCCTAGGACAGTGGTACAAATGTGTATTACTTTTTCATTGTGTATAACACCCGTAGATAAAAATGGCCGGAATGGGTACCGCTTCTATTTGTCGTGCAGTTTACCGAGAAATAGTATGAGACTATTTCAACTTATCACTGCTCACTATCTGCTGTATTGGCCTAAATGAGCACCTTGAAAACATCACTGAAATAACTCTTTAAAGAGATTCAATTTACCCACATATTGATGAAAGCCTTGCAAACCACTTGCAGCACATATTTTTCTGCTCTCAGTATTGAGTTTCCTCAATCCTTTCGGTCAATCCCTTTTTGTGCTCAATCTTAGTTATGGTGTTATTCCTGATTGGCTGACTACCATATTTGTACACTTCGACATGGGCAACATTTACAATTTTATTGCAGTGGAAGGTTTATTTGCATAAGCAGCATCAATAATAATTTGCTTTAGGAGCAGCGAAGTACTGTAGTCAGCAAATCGCAATAGCTGATGTATATGTCTGTCGCTTTCGTGTGTGTTCGGCCTAAATGCTCAGTAGCTACTTCTGTAAAAGATGCCAAGTTTTCCAGTGCATTGAATGCTTAAGTAAACAGTCCCATTAAAGTTATAAAAACTGTTCTTTTTAAAGTTTTTTTTCTTTTTACACCACCTAAAAACGTCGGAGCACATATGTACCACTTTTATGCCACATGATTTACCATGGGCCAGTTACCATGGGCGTCCCTCAAGGTTCAATCTTAGGCCCTCTTCTATTCCTACTTTTTATTAACGACCTACCTAGTTCCCTTAATCATACTAACTGTCTTCTTTACGCCGATGACACTACTATTTTTACATCCCAGAAAACAACTGCTGAACTTGAAAGTAGCTTAAACTCCGATTGCTGTAATATTTATCAATGTTTTGTTAACAATCATCTTTATATGAATCCCTCTAAAACTACATTTGTGGTGTTTTCATCCGCACAGAACACATTTCCCTCACCAGTTTCAGTATCTCTTAACAACCATATTATTTCCGTATCGGATCATGTAAAGTTCTTAGGCGTAATACTAGACCAGCATTTGAAATATAACTATCATGTGCTCTCAATATCAAAAAAAGCTTCCTTTGGCATTGATGTTCTCATTAAAGCCCGCCCTTATTTTCAGTCACGCATTATTTTATCATTATACTATGCATATATTCATAGCTATCTTTCCTATTGCATTTCATCCTGGGGTAATACATATGCCAGTCACCTGGAGCCCCTTCTACATCTTCAGAAACGGGCACTACGTCTGATCGCCTTCGCTCCATTTCAATCGCCTTCTACGCCACTCTTTATTTATTTTCCCGTGCTTCCAATTAATCTTTTATTCACTCTAAAGTTAGCTATATTGATGTACCGCCTCATTTATCATGATCTATGTGTTTCAGGGCTATCAACACAACATCTTGTCAATACTAATAACACCAGGTTTTCAGCCTGTCACAATTTTCTTCTCCCTAAAGTGCGTAGCAATTATGGAAAACTAACTCTTAAATTTACAGGTGTATCCGTATGGAACAACACACCACTTGAAATAAAGTTATGTCCCACATTCTATTCGTTTCGCAAAATGTTTAAAGAGTACCTAATCACAAAACGTGTTTGCTAAACTCTGCCGTCGTGCCTTACTCCTAATTTTACTATTTCTTTTAGTCACTATACAACTTGCTGTTACACAGAACGTTTCTTGCCTCGTTGTTATGAAATTTTAACCATTCTTTGTTAAATTCGTACAAAGTGTTTTTCACTGCTTGCTGCATTGTTATCGCACTTGACTTATTCTCTAACGTATGTCCCCCCGACAGTTTTCTAACTTCAGGACCTCCTTTGTACTGTAGAAATTTATTCATGTAAATGTATGCATTCCAGAAATAAAGTTTCATTTGAAGTTTGATTTGATTTGATAAATAGAGTGATGTACATGTGTACCATTGTTTACTTGGTGCCTATTCTGCCGGTTTTCTTAAAAGTAGTGTCAAGTATTTTTTTCAGTTATCTCAAATGCTTTTTTACATATACTAAGCGAAAACTTTTATTTCAAAAGTGGTGTCTCACAGAAGGTTAAAAGGGTAATATTTGTCGATTGATCAATATGGTCAAAGTTTTACCAAAAAAACTGGCTTGCATCAGAAAACACAAATGAGCTTTTTTTGTGCCTGTTCTTTGATTGATGAGTTATAAATTGTAATTATGAGAGCTCGTTCTTAAAAGTGATGAGTTTATTATGATGCAGGAACTGTGGACAGCTTTGGATTCATTTGTTCAACGAAGCCCTTTACTACACTCGAATCTACATTCTAGATAAGAATTTTTACTCCTCATGCCTCTGTGAAAAAGTTGCTGTCGAACTTTTGGTTCCATAAGAAAACATATAACCCTAAAAGGTTTGTGAAGGGAAAGACCATTTCTTCCGTATCAGCAAATTACAATCTCGCCATAGCGAAAACACCAACCTGACCACGAAAAGATGCTTGATAAGCAAGACAGAGTGCAAAAAGAAAATGTAGGTGGTGATGGAATCCACTGGAAGATGAGCAGTTTGTAAGCATTGAGAACAATCGACAATGTCCTCTGAGTCCACCAGAGACTTGTCATACGAAGTACAAATAATTTTATTGCTCAATGTTGCACACAAACTTTGTGTTTCTTGAATACACCAGACTTGCATGGGTCTGAAGTCCTTTTGAAGGTTGTTTATTTGATAAGGGATTGTTTACCATGCTTTAAATACTGACACTTACATATACTTTGATTACAGGATTGAGGTATTGTTAACAGTATTGAATGAAGTGGTTTACCGAATGAAGATCTTTTACACTACGAAGCATTTACTTTTTAAATTTTATGTTATGTTATCTTGTTGATGTTTCTTTTTTCCGGATTTATCAAATGGATCTTCTGTTTCAGTGAGCATTGCTTACATGGCACTGGTGGATTGAAGGAATTTTTTATTGCGCTTTTATTTAAACATTACCACGCATTTGTATTTCCTAGTATTTTCAGTTGAGCTTGTTTGTGTAAAGAAATGTGGCACATAATAAAAGGACAGTGAACTCAAACAATACATTTTGACTTGGTGAATACACACTAAAAATTGCAATATTCCTAATTTCACTGCTCTAAGTTCTTTATATATAAAGAAATCTATTTAAAAATTCCACATTTACATATGTAACTGAAACCCGAAGGTAATGTCATGGATTTCAATATATTCTTTCACATTTTGTCCACATCAGCACTAAAAGTTTATGACATTTGACAAATCAAGTGTCTGGCTCACTGATAAAACAGTCTGTTTCACTTTTACACAAGTATAAAGAAAGTAACAGTGAGTGCCCCAATGGTTTAATGGTTACGTCACTCCCCTTCGGACTGAAGGTCGTGGGATAGAATCCCAGCCAACGCGGCCGCATTTTCAATGGGGATGAAGATATTGTGGCCCGCGCAGTTTGATTTAGGCTTGCAGTGGAGAACTTCAGGTGGTTGAAATTTCCAGAGCTCTATCGTACCTCACAATCGTGTGGTTTGGGGACGTTAAACTTCAGACATTCAGGAACTGCATAGGCCCTTCCAGACAGTGCCAAAATCTGTGATGTCATGGCAGCTGGTGAGGGAGTTCCTTTAAGGCGGTTGTGCACCTGCGTTCTCTTTTTGCGTGTTCTGTTGCTTTGCTGTCATCTTGCAGCCAGAATGGGGGTTTCGGTTACAATTTTCACTGCACTGTCTCATCAAGATTGTTTAGTGAAAAACCAGGCAAATCACGGCAGGGAATATATATTTTATAACTTTGTGCAACTGTCGTTTATAGTACACAGTGTAGTAGGAATCTGCAGTCTTGATAGGAAATTGGCTAGATTCCATGCGGCTGTTTAGGCAATAGTTGAGATATGATACAACTGATAAGAAGCAGACAGTGTCTAGTTATGGCCGCTTATACTTGAAGATGACTTTGTTCTGCTGAAACCATCGTGGGTAACTCCTGATTTCTCTTCACCACCTGAGGCGCTTGCAACGCACACACACCTAAACACTACAGGACCATTAAAAAATAGCTCTCTCTCTCTCTCTCGCACACACACACATACACACAAACAAAAAAAAGACTAGAAGAACGTGAAGACTCAGCGCTACAGTCGCAATACAAAGTTTATTGGAAGGGGACCTGAACTTACAAACGTAATATTGTGAATGTCAAGTGAGGCCAGCTTCTAAAAAGAATGTTGGGATAGGCAATAAGGCATGAAACTTGCATTCACTAATGCTAAGGTTCTGTAAATCAAATTTAACGCGAATAAAATTGGTAGAAAAAATTGTGATGCATGCAGAGAAATTAGTTGTTATTGCGGTGTAAATTAATACCCAACTATTGAACTCATATTTACGAACGATTGAATGACCCGAACAAATTTCCAGCAATAGTGATTTTTTCGTGTTGAATATTCCCCAAAATGTACAGAGGATTGAAAACTCTTGCTGAACACACTGTGTCCACCGTCTCATCAAACACTGAAGTGGCTTCCCAAAAGAATTTCACAAAAATATTTCCGGAAGCAGGGAAGGGACATTAGGCAAAAAACATGCTTAATTCACCATTGGCTCAATGTATGCGACCCTTTCCTTGCCAGTTGTGCATAGCAATGGCAATTCACATCTCAAGATGATGTACCCACGTTGGAAGGTGTTTAATAGAAGCATTAATGTTTTGACAGGCAAAGCGTGAGCAGTGACTAGCATGACACACTATGACTATCATGAGTGTCCTAGTGCTATTTTTAAACATTGCTACTGAAAGTGTTTTTTTCCCGCTGGCTTATTGCCTCGAACGAACAGAGGTGTTCTTTCTCTGTGATGCACACTTTCACTGTTTCATATGGTCATTGCTATTTTGCCCGAAAAAGAGTTATAACTTCTACTTTGAAAACATCTCTAATAATTGGAACAAATAATGAAGCATTCATTACAAATTACAGAGCCTGGAGGTTGCTGCTGAGTTGCACGCAACTTGGCTAAATGCTTTCGTTTGGTTGTTCATGCAGTTTCAAAACCCGACGTGAACTTCTTGCACCAATTCTTGGCAAGTGCCGAAAATGTAAAAGTACTGCTGTGCTCTAGGTCGGGTTGCACGTGCCATTGCTTGTTGAAGCCATGAGTGGGTAATGAAAACTGGCCTTTGCATTTGCCATGCCCCCCAAAAAAGCCTTCGGTATCTTGCAGACTAAAATGGAGCATTAAAGCATTATTGTAGGTGGCGATTTAAGAAATAAGCTCAATCTGAATTCGATAAACCCCTTGTTTTAATCATTTTAACTAAATTCTATACCAAACCATACCCTCCAGACTTATCATACGCAGCTAAGATGAATCTCTGCGTTCTTTTCTAGTATTTTTTGTGTGTGTGTGCCTGTGGGTGTGTTGTGATCATTGACACAATGTCATCAATCTTTGTTCAAATTTTTGAGTAGACTAAATGCATTCATTGCTGTGATGTACCTTGTAAAATAAACTTTATTTAGCTCCTTTCAAAAGGTGGCATTGTCTTTTACATTTTGATCAGTACATTTGATGAAGTCTAGAGGTGAAGGGAAAAAAGAAGTATAATAGGTTGTATTCAGTCAGTTCTGTTGAATTTTCCAGTTTCTTGGTGGTTTTTTCACGGGACGTTCTGTCATGTTCATACGACCTTTTTGAAAATCCCTGTGTAACAATCTGCTTCATGTAATGGTCGTTTTAATTTGCAGCAAGTGGGAATTTCGTTTTACACATTTTTATAAGTAATTGGCTTATGAAATATTGAACCTCAATTAAAAGGTAGTTTAGATGCAAGAATACAGCATGCTCTAACTTGACATGCACAACTAGAGTGCAATTCACGTAGCAGTGCTCCTAAAGCTGATAGTCAATCTCTTTTAGTTCATCGTTTCTCACACATTGTTATTTTTCCTCCTTCAGGTGCAAGTTGGCAAGCCTAATGGGATTCTGATGCCACTGTTGGATGAAAATTATTTAGTTTGAACTGCATTTTTTGTTTTTGTTGCATCATTCTCTCTACCTTCTTTCATCGGTGTCTGCATTTTACATAAAGTGTGATTTCATTCATCTGTTTTTATTGAGCTCACATGTTTGTGCCTTATATAGAATGTATTATACTCACATGGATGTTCAAGCTAGTTTATTGATTATTCATTTGCCTTGTATTAAGTTGAGTAATTATATTTCTTATATTGAAATAACGAATATTATGTAATAAGGTTTCTTGATAGTTGTGTTTTGATTTACTTTTGTAATTTTGTGATATGTTCATTGCTTCATTTTGTGTTTTTGTTGTCATCATACAAAACTCAAGGTTCATTAAACATCATGGCTTATATAGAAATTATGCAATCAAACCATTTTTATACTTTTCTTACCAATCCATAACAATTACATGAAATTGTGTTTTTTGTAACTATATGAATAAGATTATGCCTCTAAATGTCACATGCATTAGGATATTAAAGCTTAGAAGCAAGAATAAGATGTCATGCAGTATTGTGGAAATTTACACTCGGGATATAAAATAGGCTCGACTTTATTTGGTTACTGAGGTAACACCGTAGTTGAACTTTCTGCTCGTAATATTGAGAAGTGGGCTCACTGACTATTCTTAACAATCTGCTTTATGGTCAAACCACACTTAATATCTTCTCGGCTTCTCTGTCTGTTAGTTGTCATTTCTTATCTTGCCTAACAAAAAACAAGACATTTCTAGTTCATGCACGTAGATAAAAGTTGTGCGTCACTGCGACGGAGCGGTGACATACAAGCAGCATGTCACCTGCACTACGTAGCATCATAACTCATGATACAACTATTTCCCCTTTCTGTGTGGTTAAAAAATTATGGCCAGTGTGAAGGAATTCGCATAGTGTTCCGACTGAAAAACATGATTTTTTTAAGTTTTCAAAGTGGCTGCAGCGCAGGCAAGAACCCCGCCAGCAGTGCAACTGCGCAAATTGCTGGAGCAACCATAATTTGGAGGTCCGCATACATTTCGGTTTCCGTAATTGGTCCTATAATATATTCTTTATATTCTCAGATAAAATGGGTAAGGCATGATGCGCTGACATTATTAGAAACATGTGACATTCTGTGTTGCAGTATAGCACAGTTTTTTTATCACCAAGCGTGCATTTCAGCTGATCACGAGACCACTTTGTCTTCTCTTTATTATTAAAGAAAGCTTTCTGAGAAAGCATATTTTCTGGCATACAGACGATGACCTGCATAAATGTCCATTTTGTATTCAGGCATTTTCGTAGAAAATTGATCTCAAAAGGCACATGTGCGACCATTAACCCTTTAACCACTCATTTTTTTATTTTGGTCAAAAGTGTCAATTTTTGTTGCTGAATTCGAATCTGATAGTTTTAAGCAGTCGATGTTAAAAAATATTTGCACCACATACTTGGTCAAATCCACGAAATAAAGTTTATTTATGAAATATTCATAAGAACCAGCTATGTGATGCTACAAAATTAAAAACCCTGTAAGCAAAACAGTTTCAGACTCCATATTTTTTATTCTTTTCTATAGAATTAACACCATTGGGGAATTTCACTTCGAAAGCTTCGAGACTGTGTGCAAAATTTTGGAACATGAAATAATGCAAAGTGGCTTGCTACAGACTACGTAGCAGAAGCGAGTTTCCTTCCTCAGCTTCTTCCCGTTTTTTCCTCTCTTTCGTCAGCAAATGAAACATTTTCCTGTTAGCGCTGCTTTGGCTTCGTTTGGCGGGATGTAATAAGGAAAGTGCCGTTCCTTGAGACGTACAGGGTTAAGGGCATCAAGCGGTCACTTGCGTTTCATTTTTATTGAGGAATCAAGCTACGTATTCAGGATCGACTCGATTATAGCGGGGCGATAGTCAAGGTGGCCCATCTTCCTGCCATCTTTTTGACACAAGACAAAAGAGTTTAATACGGCTTCATCAATCAAGTGGCGAGAAATCTTTTTTGTAGTATATCTTCTGCCACTTTCTAGGGACAGCGTAGTCGAACAGCATATGATCTGCCTCATCCAGACCACCCATGGTGTGATTATCACTACGCACGATGCTTGGCCTTGTGATGTCTTGTCCTTTCAAATCGTTGCATGTCTCCATGCTTGCAGTGTACACTGTACTCATGACAGATACTACTTTTTTGTTTTGCCATCGGAGAGCAATACAATTACCGTGCTGGTAGGCATGAACCTCTCATTTCTCCAGCTTCTTCGTCTGGAAATCTGGAGACACAACTTTTCTGGAAGGTCGCACGGTGTCGTACGCATCCGTGCGGCGCTTGATAAGGAGGTCGACGAGTTTTGGCGAAGTATAGAAATTGCCTGGCAGTACCCCTTGCCTAGCAAGGGCTCTAACAGCTTCGTACCTTTTTTATGAACGCACTTTGATGAACAACGTTCGAGCTTTGCTGGTGGGCCGAGACTTGTGCCTTTTTGTCTGTAGATCGAGGCATCTTGCATATATACCCAAGATAGTTGGACTATCAGGATGAACAGTGGAAGTGCCTCAGACTGGCTGGCCGAATTTTCGATAGGAGGACCTATATTTCCCGAAGTTTCGATAAAAGGACCCACCTTTTTCAAAGGCCTTTGAAAGAGATAGGTCCTTCTATCGAATTGTCGGCCAGCCAGTCTGAGCTCTTCCACTGTTCATCCTGATTATCCAACTATGTTGTTTCCATCTGACGGCTTCCATGTAGATTTTGGATATCCCGAAAATGTCTCACAAAGCAAGGAAAGCTTCAAGCTAAATCTTGATCTCTTCAGGGAGATGTACTGCACCCATCCTAGTCTTCCTTTGAAAAGCATTAAACCTTTGTCAATTGATGTTGCCACAAGAAATTGCCATTGCTCCGCGCAACACGGACGTCAGGAACGAAGAGAAATGCTACTGGCCCGACTACTAGCGATGAAGCCAGCCGCTATGCACGAGCCGGCCCTGCATGCGCACGGTATTACACCGGACAGCCAACGCTTGTGAAGAAGAAGAGAACCAGGGTGCTCGAGGCAGAGGCTCACGAGGACTACCGACCTTCGGATATTTTTGTGGCAATATGTCTCTGTCTAGTATACATGCCGAGTGGTAGTTCTACAATCGTTCCAAAAATGACCATATCTTGTAAAGCTTCGGCTGTGGATGGCCAATAAGGTCGGGTATGCTGGCATTGTCCACAAGGTGCAACATTTGCACAATTACCAGAAACCGGTGGTAGGGCATCACTTCTCCAAAAACAGGTGTAGGCAGCAACTTGTTCTTGAACCAGCACCACTCATGTATAGGCTTGTGAACTGTTCTCTGCAATAGCAGTTGAGCAAGGAATACCCACATCTTGTCACTGGCACCCATTTTTGTAAGCAAAAGTGCTTCCCTGGAGGAGAGCATTTTGACATTTGAGCCGCTCTGCGGCTGGTTTGGTTTATCACTATTGATATGACTTCATCATCCAGAAACTGCTGAATATATTCCATAAGGTCACCCGAAGATAACTAGTTGAAAGTTCTGGCTGGAGTGGCCAAAAATGCAAAGCGTGGGGACTTCGCAGGAAGATTGTCTACGGTGCTCACGTTCAATCGGATTTCACGTGGCATTATCACATTGACGTCATCCATTTAGTGTCCTACATGATTTTTAATAGCGTATGCCTTTTGTAAGTCTTTGTGTACTTCCTTGTAGATTTCGTGTATTTCATGTACCCTGTTTTAGAAGGCATTCTGTAACTGCCTTCTATGCTTGCACTTCTAGCTTTTTTACCGCTTGTGTCCAGTTATTTCAGTTCCTAATTTCAACGAACGTTGTAGTTTGCATTTATTTCTTTATCGTTGTTATTGTTATTTCTTACCAAATGTATCCAAGTGCCAAGATTGCACTTTTTTACTGTTACTTTCACCCCGTTATTTTTCGAAATTATATTTATATGTCCCTCTAGGTAATGCCCTCGTCGAGGGCTTTTAGGGGTATTTTGAAAAAAAAGTCCTATTTTGATGTGCATATTTTTATGAGTGCTAAAGCGCTGTTGTACTGTTGGTCTTAATTACCCACAAATAAATATATGACATAGGTTGCAAGGTATGAGAGGCCCTTTTAAAATGTGTTTTTTTTTCAGAGTTCTGAGGATCTTTGTGCATGTAGTATCTGTAATGTGGGTATTTATTCGGAGCTTTTTGAGTACATCATGTAGTGGTCTTGCAATGTTTCATTATATAAGTACTTGTTTGCTGTGATCATTTATTTAACCATGTTATTACTACAGAATATTGTATCACATTATATGAATACCAAGAGATATTGCTAGGTAATAATGAATATTGTCGCTTGTGCAAGACTTTCTATGGCTCTTCATAAAATTCCATGTGTTCATGCATTGAGAATTTGTGATATTTCATATCTGCACTGAAAATTTGTGAATTGGTTTTGTGTTTTTTGTGCTCAATACTCGAAGGCAAACTGAGTTATGGCTTCAGTGCATTAATCTGCTTTTGCCAATTTAGTGCGATTTTTATGATGTACTTTATTATTCATATTTCTGAAAATAATGTGGTTTTTTTATTTTTATATTTGTCTAGCTACGGCTTTTACAGCAATCTAGCAATCCACTGTAGTACTTGTGAACATAGAGTTTCGCTGAAAAGAGTGAAAAAATGTTTGTAGGAAAATAAATCTCGAAAAAACTCTATCTACAAACTTCCTTTCATCGAAACACAAGCAAGCTGCTTTGCGGCCTGGCAAATGAATGATGTGTTGAAGGCCAACGCTGGTTAAAGGTGAAGCAATACTTTTTTGCAGACTAGTTGGTTCATACTTGAAAAATTGAATTGCTGCACAAACTTGAAGAAAAAACAAGAGAGACAGGAAAGAGTGCAGTACTCTTTCCTGTCTTTCTTGTTTTTTCTTCAAGTTTGTGTAGCAATTCAATTTTTCAAATGATTAAAGGTGGTTGCTTCAAGAAATCCTCTTGGTGTGATGAATCTGCACTAGGCAACTGCAGATTCATTTCACAACATGAGGTTCTCGTAAAGGACACAAGTCGAAATATATGAGAGTCTTTACATCTTGTACCATTGTCGAAATGCAACTGTGATCGTCATGAGTGATGCGAACCTAAGCTAAGCATTAAAGATTCTCAAGTAGTACATTCTTTATGGCAACCAGCAGTTGAAATGTTCTGTTAAGCTTGAAGGTGCGAGTTCAATACACAGCCATGACTGTCACACCTTGGAGGGGGAGGGGGGCGCTGTTTGACAGCATCGAGGCACAGTGGTCTAAGGTAATGTGCCGTCCTTCACTAAGACACATCGCGCAACCTTATTCTGGTGTCAGAAGCTAAAGATTTCGCAACTATGGATGTTTTCATTAATCGCACTGCACTTCTGAAGAAGCTTAGATATTGCCCTGCAAGTTTGTTGTTTCCGAAAGTGATCATTTTCATATTAAGTTCATGAATTTCCTTCTTTTGGACTGTGTGTAGACCTGTGCATCGGTACCAAATTCGCCGGTGGCGGCGTGCGCAGGGTTCATCGGATTGGTGGCAGTACGGGAGGGGGAAGTAGTTGAAGACTCAACAGTTGGTGAGGGTAGATACATGCACCTTGAATTTTGGAAAAAGAATTCTGTCTCCTCTAAAGGACGAAGCACTTAACATGATCGCGGTATGTCTGAATGTTTTGTATTTGCAAATACGGCTGTCTCAACTTTTGCGACACAGCAAGCATAAATACCTTGAAAATAACAAAATTATATTCAAGAAAATGCATCTTTGTGCAACCATCATTTCTAATTACTCAGCATTGAGTTTGCGCAGAGTCCCATCAATCTCATTCCAAAAATTCACTTTCGGCAGAAAAGCAAAAAAACGAAAACAATTTCCCCACCTTCCCGAAGAGAATCGTGAGGGCATTCGAATGCATTTCTTGTGTCGATAGTAGTCATTTTAATGGCATAAGTCTATAACGAGACGAGGATTTGTAACCTAACTATTTATTGGCGCATTCATCAGCAAGGAAACGGTCGAGAGTGAGGCGCGTGCTTCACTACATATATGTATACAAGTGAGCGGACAGGAAAGTGGGGTGCAGGAAGGCGAGAGAAAATGTGGCGAGGCACTGCATCTACACTCTGCTACACACTCTTCACACACGAAAGAATTCCACCAAAGATGGATGATTGGATAAAAGTGGCTGTACCCTTTAGATCAGGTTGCGGCTAACGCCACCTAGCTGTAATACTTAGTGAACTAACCTTTAGATTTATGTTGTTTTTTTCTTCTTTAAAGAGTGAAGTTGAGGACTGGTACTTTGCTGTGAAGTGTTCAATTTTCACTCGTGCCTCACTTTAGCCACCAAGCAGATAACCTTCTAGTTATTCTACCCGCTTAAAGTCCATTTGGCCCTCCCTGTCCCTATACCCCAGTGCTTTGAAAAAATTTGGGCCATCATCCTAAACTATAGGGTGAAGCCCTTTACGGAACATTATCAAATGTTCATCAGTTTCCTTCTCCTCTCCACATGCACTGCATACCGTGTCTACCCCTTCGTATTTGGCCCGATATGTCTTGGTTCACAATGCTCCTGTCCTGGCCGCAAACAGTAAAGAACTACCCCGAGTATTATCATAGATCCTTTCCTTGGCAATTTTTTGCTTGAAAGTTCGGTATATCTCTAGTGCGGACTTCTTAATCATGCAAATTCTCCACATGTCAGTCTCCGTTTCGTTCACTTTCTTCTTAACCGATAGTTCATTTTGGTTTGGCCACCTGCTGTTTTCTAAGTATTCACCATTCGATTTCCCGGTTCACTTCCTCCATTTTGTATCGACATTGTTCTGCAATGCGAGCACCCTCATACGCCAGGGCGAGCTTCTCCTCTCCACTGCTCTGCTCGCACCATCTGCTCCAGTTGCTAGGGGCGAAGATGAACGCGCGCGCCCGTGGCTGTTGCTAAGGGGGAAAGTGTGAGAGCGGAGAGATGGCACCTGCCGGCGCGCGGACACCGTTAGACACGTGACATGCGCCGACTAGCGAATGCATTCACATCGAAAACAATTCAGAATTGATGTAGCGGGCACAATATTTAGAGGATCAAATGACCGGGTACGATGTGTACAGAAGACTCAAGGAAAGATATCGGGGCTAGACCACTCGAACCGGTGTGAATTATCCTGTATATGGAGGAGGATGGCGCAATTGCAATTGCGCCGATGATCAAGACGCGCTGCAGCGAGTAAATATGCACATGCAAAGTGGGCCAGAAACGCCGGTGTTGTTTTTTTTTGAAACAGATTCTAGCATAGTTATGTCATGTTTCTGGCGAGGCTATGAAACAACCAACAAGTATTCGAGTCCTTGGAAAGCCTTATGCGTTGTTTTAAAGGGGCCCTGCAACACTTTTTTAGTATTGTCAGAAAACCCTGCCGATCGGTATTAGAGGATCCCGATAACACACGAGCCGAATTCTGTGTTGCGCAGCACGCGGCGAGAAATTCATAATAAATTATCAAAGTCGCCTAAAAATTGCTTTCTCTGTCCTCAACAAACGACGGAAGACGATTAATGATCGCGCACACATTACTCATCTATCAGCCATTGACTGATTTGAACATGGTGCGTTTGGTTGTCACAGAGACAGCCCCGAAAGGCCGGAACTTGTTCGCGCGCGCACGTGCGATCGCATTGAAAAGCCGCGCATTCGAAGAAAAATTGCTCAAGGCGCGCATGGTGTTTTTGTTTGCCCTTCCCATTCCCTGCTGCTCAGCTTCCAGCGCTTTTGTCGGGACGAGAGATTGCGATTTCAGTGTTTGACAAACCTTTGTGACTCTGCTCGTACTGAACGGTTTCTTAAAATCTTTGCCGCGTTGATTTTGTGAGGCAACACGCTCTTTCAGTGAATTAATTTTGTGGTTACTCATAAAAGTGTTTCAGGGCCTCTTTAACGTGTGTCGGAGACACCGAAGTTATGGAAGAGCTTGTTGCATATAATGTTCCGATCTGCGTGTGCCATTTCAAATTCGCTGTGAGTATTACACCAATGTAGAGAGAAAGAGAGATAAATTACGTTTCGGTGAAAGGCAGAGAGGATAAGCAGAATATTTCCGATTTGATGCTCTGCGCTGGGTAAGAAGAAATTCACGTGAATAGATAAGGCGGGAAAAAGGAGGATATTGCCAAAGTCGTTCGCGAGTGCGGTTGACAGCAGAAACTTCAGCGGCGCCTTTATCGCTTTCTTGGTGGAAAACCGTGTTGCAGTTTTGAAAGAGCTTGTTGCCGATTGTTTCTATGTGCTTGTGTCATCTTAAATTTGCTGTGAGAGTAACCGTTGTACTTGAAACTACTTTAGACTTACACCGTTATAAGTACATGTAAAATAATTAAGAGGCTGCGTCCTAATCTAAAAGGTCGGGACTAGACTTTTTGATGTTTGCCATGTTTCACTCCTGTTACAAAACGACAAAGAAAAAAATTTTCTTGAGCACTTTCTGATCTTTAATATTAGATAACGCAGTCGTCTGCATACATTTTAAGTTGAATTTGAGTATCAATCAACAATAATTTCTTCTCCGTCCTTTATATAAAAAATAACCAAGAACCGGACCAAGCACCGAGTGTTATTGAGGCCCCTTCTTGATGTTATGTGCATACCGGATGACTCCACGTGATTAAGCGTGACAAATTTTGAGTTCGACAGAAAGTAATCTGCTATTTCTTCAAGCGACTTGTTGGCACAAAAAATTATGAAAAGCTGAAAGTTTGGCACAGCAAATGATGTCAAAGAACTTCGAATAGTCAATAAATATGTCTTCAACCTGTTTTTGGTCGTTGAGGGAAGCAGCGATGTCGTGCGTAAATTGAAGCAAATATGTAGCAGTAGAATTGCCAGCACGAACACTGCGCTGTGGTCGTGAAAGTATATTGTGTGCATTTAGGCATTCTGCAATGTATATGTAAAGAAAATGTTCCAAAAGTATTGAGCTGGTAGAGAGGAAGAATATTGGCCTATATTTGGTATTACTTGCTTGTTTCCGGATATAAATATAGGCATTACGTTTCCTGATTTCCGGAGCTGGGTCACTGATGCCGAGATTATTGTTTTTTAAAGTATTACAGTAGGATATAGCGCACCATTCTGAATATCGCTTTAAAAACTTATCTCAAATACCGTCTGGGCAAAATTACTTCGAAACCTCAAGGTTTATTATAGAGATATGTGCTCCAGATAATCTTAATTCAAGATTACAAAGGGCAGGTAGTTTGCTGCAGATGAGTGATTCTCTTAACCGGTAGAAAAACGGACATCATTTATTATGAAAGGCAACTGCTATAGCTTCAGGATTTGAGGAAAATTGGCCATCAAGTTTAAATTTACTTAGAAGGCATCGATTGATATTTGGGGTTTGACGTCCCCAAAGCACCATATGATTATGAGGGACGCCGTAGTGGAGGGCTTCGGATATTTCGACCATCTGGCATTCTTTAACGTGCACCCAAATCTGAGCACACGGGCCTACAACATTTTCGCCTCCACCGGGAATGCAGCCGCAGCAGCCGGAATTCGATCCCGCGACCTGCGGCGTCAGCAGCTGAGTACCCTATAGCCACTAGACCAGTGTGGCGGGGCGATGGAGGCATAGACGATGCAGGATTATTATTTCTCTGGAACCGAGATAGTTTATTTTTAGGGGCGAAGCTCTTTAAGGCGTGGGCTGTGCGTTTTCTGTGTGTAACCACCTCTTGTTTAGTTTTCGCAGTGTTCGCTAGATGGCGGTACACGTAGTTGATGATGAAAACATGCAAGATGTTATAAACCAAACGGCGGTACTGGTAGAAAGATTAAAGATGCGAGATGTTATAAAATAGGAAGGAGGTAACATACGGCGCGAGTCATTGGTGGAAAGCAAGTGTTCACTAGATGGCGGTACCGTCCCCTGTATGTAGCCACCTTTCATTT